>NC_071270.1:9500051-9800051 GCF_023375685.1 Ictalurus furcatus
CAATATCCGCAACATCAAAGAAACCACATTCAACATCGTCTTGTGTGTATGTATGTATATACACAGTGGTGCTTGAAAGTTTGTGAACCCTTTAGAATTTTCTATATTCCTCATAAATTTAAAAGATTATATTTCATATAATCTAAGCTCATATTTCCTAACAAATGAGACAAAAAAAAATCATACTTGGTCATTTATTTATAGAGGGAAATGATCCAATGTTACATGTCTGTGAGTGGTATGAGCATGACAATCAGGGTTGAGTGAATGCCCCATATTATTTAATGAACAAGGATCTGTTAAAGTCTGATTTTCACAAACACATGTTTGTGGAAGTGTATCATGGCATGAACAATGGAGATTGGAGGACTAAGGCTGGAAAAGGTTATAAACTACTCATTAACACAGCGATAAGGGTTAACCTGGTAGAGCTCGAAGTGGGCCCGTACTCACAGTACCAGCACTTCTACATTTTACTCTTTGGCATACCGTGACTTTATCTTGTGTACCGGCACTTTTCACAAGCTGCTCTTACTCTTTTCTGCCTTCTTCATATCAGGTTCTGGGCGATTCATAAATACCTTACCTAAACTACACTAATGTGACGCTCAACTGTTCTTGTTCTCTTAACGAGTCTCAAGATAAAGTAAAAAAAGTCTCAAGATAAGTAACGTTAATGCTAGTCTAAGTAACATAAAATTAATGCTAAGTAACGTTAATGCCAATAATGTTGGCCTGGCTTAAAAGGGCACACAGAGAACACATGAGTCAGACATTGACTACTTTTACATGGACAGCAATAATCTAATTATTGTTTGTGTGTGTGTGTGTGTGTGTATATGTGTGTGTGTGTGTGTATATAATATATATATATATATATATATATATATAATGTGTATATGTGTGTATATATATAAAATATATATATATAAAATGTGTGTGTATATATGTGTGTGTGTGTGTGTGTGTGTGTATGTGTGTGTATATATATATATGTATGTGTGTATATATATATGTGTATATGTGTATATGTATATATGTGTGTGTGTGTGTGTATAAAATTAAATATTATAAAATTAAACTTTTTTTTATAGCACTTTTGTCATTTTGAAGCTTCAAAGTTTCCTGAAATTACATGGGAAGGAGTGGCAGTACAAATCTTCAGAATAACATATCAGTGGTTCCCATACATAGGCTCTACTTTGGTAGCCCGCCCAAGTAGATAAAATCAGAATTCCAATTTTTCTTTTCAATCAAGACCTGCAATTGTCAGTTTATAATGAACACAAACTAGTGGACTAAGCCTGACTTTACTTTTAATGTTATCAAACGAAGAGGGATGTCTGCCCTTCGTCCTAGTAAAGTCTTTGTACTTCTGGAAGGGTTGTAAAGTTCTGATCAGTCTGATTGCTAAACCCTGCTGTGACTGCTGCTGTGGACAGGTAAATTAAATGTTTCAACAAGCAGACCCCTAATGGTAAGTGGTGTAATTGCAGGGGCTTTGTAGGAAAGATTTAAAAATGTTTAAATGATATATATTTGTTAAATGTATCAAAACATATTCAAATTAGATGTTTTAAAATGAATCACTTTGGTTATTCACAAATATCATGTTGGCTGAGCTGACGATCGTTCATTGATGGATTTATTTTAAATTTATTTACAAATGAAATGATAATTTGCAAAAACCTATGAGTGGTAGACAAGTTCAAGTGTTGCATTGATGGATAAAATAAACAAAGGATAATTCATAGTCAATTTTCACACCAACAATAAAATGTAAAAAATAAATTTTTGAAATGTTTTGATTCCATTTTAATGTTAATATTATTAATGTTAAATATTAATAAAATAAAGTAACATGTATTGAAATGATTTTTAAATCCTGGGCTCTACAGTGCTACCATTTCACTTGCATTTGCGACTGAAAAGTTCTTTGTGCAAGTGTTAAAAAATATTTAGGAGCACCGGTGCAAGTGACCTGTTCGGAGTTGTATGATACAATCGGAATAAAAACTAAAACTCCAAAATGCATCTACACCGCGCAACAGTTACTTTCACACTGCTTTTCATTACCTCAGTCAACCGAACAAGTGTGGAAATACTGCAAAGAAGCCATTATGATGACGAGAGTAACTCTGTACATCATCTGCTTCTCTCAACTTCCCGATCTCACAACCGCCATCTTTTATTGATCCCGCAAAATGACCTGATCCTGCACCTGCTCATGTAGTCACAGCGGCGTCGGGAGGCGCCAGTAAATTAATAATAATGCTAACGATACAAGGTGGGTTTTAATTCAAACTTCTTTATTAAATAATTCCTCACCAATCCGTATCAAGAGTAGCAACTGTACAGTCTGTACACATACAGTACGCTGCCGCTCTATTTCGTCCCAGCTCACATGCGCAGCACATTTACTAATTTAAACTCGCGGTTGCCAGATATCACTAGAGTCAACTCCAGTTTCCATGTTTTGATTTAATCCCCCAAAAAACACAATATTATCAGCAGACATGGCAACACTGTACTGGAGAACCAATCTAAAAGGAGCAACTGATGAACAAACACAAAAAACTAATAAAATGTGAAGACAGAAAATGTGCTTAGTTATAAATAAATCATTTAATATAAGAAATGGATATTATAATAACTTCATAAAATATAAACAAAATGAAATTAAATAACGTTTAATTACTGTGGGTTGTACTTAATATCAGTTTGACATTAAGCTTAGTAGGCTATCTCCTTAGAAGGCTATTAACCTTTTTCCTAATATGGATCCTGCTTGTGTTGGTCTACTTTTAATTAGGACTCTTTATTGTTTAAGATATTTAAAAATGAATATTTTATGCTTGTTTATTTATCAATTAACCAACAGTATTTCTCATTGCTATTATTTTAACTAAATTAACAGTGACCATGAGCAGAGAGCTTACGTTTAACTGTTTATGACAGACCTCCTGATTGAAGCTTAACCAAAAAAAGATTGGTATCTGGATCGGATTCGTCTGTAAAAATCCTGATCGGCGCATCCGTAATGAACACCATTAAACTAAAGCGCTTTTCATTTGACGGGTAAATGAACTCACCCAATCACATCCTATATAAGATTATTCAGATATATACACAATATACAGAGTAGTTCGAGAACTGACTCCAGCCCAGATCCATTACTGTGGAAAATGTCTAATAGTGTAGCTTTAAATATATTTAAGAGGAGCAGACTGAACATTGAGGTTTATTGTTTTTGTTTACAAGGTGGAAAAGGTTAATGGTTGTTTTTTTTTTGTTTTTGTTTTTTTTGCATACAGCCTGTAAAATTAACTGAAAATATTACGTTTAGTTTATCAGAAGGTAAATTAATTTGTCATGGCTCACAGTATGTTCCTAAAGATTGTCATAATTGACAAGCTCAAGTTTTCTCATGCCTACTTGTGTTATATTGTGGCATATTAATGTTACCATCTCTAAAAAACAAACAAAAAAAAAACTACATTTCAACTGTGCTCCTAAATTTTTGTAATTAAAGAAATTGTTACCGTAGAGCCCTGAAATCTATAGACTATAATTGTTGTAGTGTGAGGGGGTTCTTGTGGATTGTTCAAAAAAATTCTAGGGGTTCAAAGCTCACAAAAGGTTGAGAACCACTGGTCTAGTGTATGAATTTTAGAAGGGTGATATCGTCTCAAATGGAAAACATTAGTTTTTTACTAACCTGAAAGTTTCCCACCATCCGATTAATCGAAAAAATAATCGGACAACTAATCAGTTATGAAAATAATCGTTAGTTGAAGCCCTACACTAAAGACCTATCTGTACTTAAATTACTTAAATGCTCACTTAAAATAAATAAATAAATAAAGTGTTGTGTGCTTTTTTTAATTATATTATCTCCCTAACAGAGTTTTTAGATTTGTATTTGTATTCTTAGTCCATGTCTTAGTGAATCAGTATCATGATCTATTTGATAGAGACTTCAAAATATTTCTCTAAGTCACTCTGGATAAGGGCGTCTGCCAAATGCCATAAATTTAAATGTGAGTGTGATGGTCAGGTGTCCACTCTTGGCCATATAGTGTATATTAGATGCACTTAACCTAGTTGCACCAAGAATCAAAATGCAGCAAAAAAAATCAAAGGCAAAGCATCCCATAATAGTGTATGGAAAGTTTTCCTGTTCTGTTGCTGTTTTTGTATGTATGTCTAGTTTCATTTTTCCCTTTTCATGGTCACTTTCATGGATGCTAGAATAATGATTTCTTCCTCCTCCAAATTAAAATGTTTACGAGAATTATGTTTCTTGTTTTAGGGTGTGAGGACGTGAGCACAGCTTCATGCGGATGCTGAATCCATGGCGAGGTGCTCCATCAAATAACATTGAATGGAGTAAAGGATCAATGAACGGTGAAGGCTGTGATCTAAGTGTGCCAAGCCCAGCGCTGGCAGGGTATTTGGGAAATGTCAGTTGTGCTCTGTTCTCCCCTACTGTCACATGTGCAAAGCTATTATCAAAACACTTACAGATTGGATTTATTGGACAAACCATTGTTAGTCAAATGACTTGTAAAATTATTAAAAATAAGGAAATCTTTGTAAAAGGCGAAAGTACAGAAAAGTTAGTCATGCACCAGGAGTGGTGATCATTTTAATTTGCTGTAAACCAAAAATTTGGTTTGGTGATGTTTCATCAATGTTTTACTGTATTCTAAGTCATTATGTTTTGTTCTTAAGGCTGAAAAAAGAGGAGTGGTAAGTGGAGCCTGCCCTTGGTGTTCAGCAAAAGGACAGATAAATGTTCTTCACTCATACGCATTCAACTTTAAAGAGTCCATCACACTATGTACTAGTCCGTTGGTAAGCCATATCACATGTTACCATTGTCTTTTCAATTTGCGTGCATACATATTTATTTATGTGGTGGGAAATGTAGATTTGTGACTTGAGTAAAATTAAATCTTTTCAATTATTTTTTTTAGTAGTTTAGTACAAAACCAACAACAAAAAAAAATTACAAAAACAACATGGTACCTATAAATATATAATTATACTTAAATTGTATTGTCATTGTTTTGTGCTTTGGGTCTGGTGCTGAATTATTCTGACAGTATATAGGCCAAGATTAGATTTTTCAAAAAAGACACTACAGACACATTTACAGTGCCCTCCATTTATATTGGCACCCTTGGTTAATATGAGCAAAGAAGGCTGTGTCTTTATTGTTTAACCTTATGATCTTTAGTTTAAAAATGGATATCAAACAATTGCAAACACTACACAGGTTTATCTAAAAAAAATAATAATAAAAATCTGTTAAATATTATTAAAAAATGATTGGCACCCTTACTTTGTTCAATACTTTGTGCTACCTCACTTTGCCAAGATAACAGCTCTGAGTAATCCCTGATGAGGTTGGAGAATACATGGCAAGGGATCTGAGACCATTCCTCCATACAGAATCTCTACAGATCCTTCAAATTTAGAGGTCTACACTTGTGGACTCTCCTCTTCAGTTCACCCTACAGGTTTTCTATGGGTTTCAAGTTAGGGGACTGAGATGGCCGTGGTAGGACCTTGATTTTGTGGTTAGTAAACCATTTTTGTGTTGATTTTGATGTATGTTTTGGATCATTGTCCTGCTGGAAGATCCAAATACGGCCCATTTTAAGCTTTCTAGCAGAGGCAGTCAGGTTTTCATTTAATATCTGTTGTTTGACTGAGTCCATAATGTCATGTATCCCAACAAAATGTCCAGGCCCTCTGGCAAACACAAAACATTAAAGTACCACCACCATATTTAACTGTGGGCATGAGGTACTTTTCCATATGGCTAATATGGATTGAAGTTTGGGAGACTTTCTGACAAGAAGACGCAACTTATGAAATCATAGGGGTGCCAATAATTGTTGCACACCTATATTTATCAAAGATTTTTTTAATAAACCTGTTGTGTTTGTAATTGTTTATCCATGAGAGCAGAGTATTTTTGTAATTTTTTTTTTAAACAAAAGATCAAAGGGTTAAACAATAGACAATTTTTCACAGCCTTCTTTGCTCATATTTATCAAAGGTTAGTGGAGGGCACTGTATGTGCCTTATTACTTAAGGTACATTCACACATACAGCGACTCGCAGTGACCAGAAAACATTAATTTTCAAGGAGAGCTGGTGACTTCTGGTGACATGAGATACAGTGACATTGGCGACTAGATGCGAGTGTGTCCAGCAGCATGACAAAGTAGAACTGAAGACCATAGAGCGCACGTCCTCTGCCATGCTGCCTGCGAATCTGAATTGTTTTGTGGACCCAGATAGTCTGACGCTTGCACTTTCACCGCAGATAGATGGCTGCAATGGCAAAGAGCACATACTGCTTCTCCTCCATCTCGTAGGATATGATGCATATAAGTTCTCCCTCCAGAATATTTAATTTTATTTGCAAGAATACTGGTTTGTTGTCAAACGTGAAATGCTAGTTGCGCCACCCACCCAGTAATAGGAACATGTACTGGCAATGTCATAGGTACAGCCATGGGTGACATTTGACTCTCGAGTTGGCGGGGCAAGAAAAAAATTAAGTCTTTTTGTACCTGCCCCAGCAAAATATTTCAGAAATTTTAAGCAAACGAGCTTAAGTATCAAAACAACGGCATACCTTAGTGAAGAGCTAAACAGTGGCCACCGGGCACGGCATCAAAGCGATTAACTGTTTCCACACGAATGGCCCGTTCAATGTTCAGTACTGCAATGTCCAAGAGTCTTTCCTGTCTCATGGTGTTTCTCATGTGTTTTCAGTCGACGCAAGCAAGAAAAATTTCTTTCACAGTGTTCATCCTCACAGTCAAGAATAACTTGGAGGTTGCCAACGTTTACAAGACTGTGGACTAGCTTTGACTGTGAACAGTGACAGTCATTGTTCAAAACTCGCTTCTCCAGTTGACATACTGTTGAAAAGTGACAATTCTGCATTCGTCTCCTCTTCTGGAAATCCATAGTGACGACAAATTAATGTCAGGTCCTCTTCGGTGTCCGTATTAGAGCTGAGGATTTGATTAAGTGCAGTCAAAGTATTGTCATTTTCCTGAAATCGCTCACAGATCTCTTTAATAGTGTTGTTCAGTACGCTGAAATGCAATTCCTTGTAATTATCCTGAGCTGAGGCTGAATTTGGTCCAAGCACCGTCGCTTTGGTTGTTCTCCTCCAAGGACGTTATGGGCCGTGGTAGTTGCTCTTATCGCACAACTCGACTGTGAACTCCCAAAGCTGCTGAAAGTGGCGATCAGTTGTCATTGCTAAAAGAGCAGAGATTGTGGAAGATGCTAGGCTTTTTTACACTGGCATAATGTAAGGTGGATGACTGTAACGCTTTGGACAGTACATTGCACTGTATGGGAATTCGTCACATCAAAATGCAAGGGAACAAAAAGTGAAAATCGGTCGCAGATGTCTGCAGACTACTTGCCTGTCCCCTGACTCGCACATCGTTTTCAGAAATTTCACTAAGAGTGTCAACGATAGTCTCAAAGTTATCAAGTATGGCCTCGAGAGCCTCTGCGTGGCAGCTCCAGCTTGTGTCGCTTAGAGATTTCAGTGTGGTAGATTTACCTGAAGTGTCACTGCTCTGTTCTCGCAAAGACTCAAAAACTGCATGTTTTGCTGACCCCTCGTTGAAGTTATAGAGAGATTAAACATTGGTCAGCTGTGTCTCACAGCTGTATTGGTGTGACAGACATCCACAATGCAGAGGTTGAGGATATGCGAGTGACAATGGACATACATCGCCAGTGGGTTTTCTCTTAAAATGCATGTAGCTACACCACGGTAGGTTTCTCGCATACTCGCTGCACCATCGTAACATTGCACGTTAAGTTGGAGATATCAAGATTAAAGCTTGTCAGTACATTCTTTAAAAGAAGGGCCAAAGATTCATCATCTGTTCTGTCAGTCCTATAAAATCCGATGAATGATTCATGGCGTCGAGGTCTCTGACAGATCTTAAAACCACTGCAACTTGCTCATGCCTACTTACAGTGCATCTGGAAAGTTTTCACAGCGCTTCACTTTTTCCACATTTTGTTGTTACCGCCTTATTTCAAAATGGATTAAATTCATTATTTTCCTCAAAATTCTACAAACAATACCCCATAATGACAACGTGAAAGAAGTTTGTTTGAAATCTTTGAAACAAAAAAAGCACTGCTTTTCTGATGTTCATTGAATTTTTTGGGTCCGTGACCTGGATCTCGATCTGTGGAGGCCTGACTAACCGTTCCAAATTGCTGCAGAGCTGATGGCTCACATCAGCAATTCTCTTCTGAATGAGTGACACTTGTCTGTTCAGTTACCTGTCCTCCACCAGCAATTTCTGTTTTCTTGGGGAACTAATAATCCAGTCTATTGGGGCGCTTAGCCATTTTGTCCAATCATTTAGTTTTCCCTAATAGTCATATTAACTATGGTAAACTAATAAGTAACTGCTCTTATTTTGTTCTACTGCCCCCAGTCAATGTGGAGATGTACATATAAACACACATTAAATAATTTTGAAATCTGAAACTCCATGACTACAATAAATTTATGGTGATCTGGGAGGCCCCCTGCCCGCCAATGTAGCCCATGGGTACAGCGACTTGCAGCGATAAAATCGGTGTATGTGTGAACGTACCTTTAGCAGTCTCTATTCCATTGCCCCTGACCATCTGGATAGTTTGTATTGATATACAAACTATCCAGATGTGCATATCCCTAATTCTATATCTTGATTTAAGCAATGATCCTTAAAAGATAATTAAAATGGAGTGCTAAAATGGTCTGTCCCATGCTTAGGGACATTCATGATTCTACTACAATCTTAGTCATGGAACTCAAGATCTGTAGCTGGCCCAGCACCCAGTAAATAAACGCTAATAAATAATCAATAATGTTACAAAATGAATAGCATTACTAATAAGCTACAGTGGTACTTGAAAGTTTGTGATTCCTTTAGGAATGTATATTTCTGCATAAATGTGACCTAACACCATCAAAGTACTAAAAGTACATAAAGAGAACCCTACTAAACAAATGAGAATATTATACTTGGTCATTTATTTATTGAGGAAAATGAGCCAGGATTAACTGTCTGTGAGTGGCAAAAGAATGAACCTTTGCTTTTAGTATCTGGTGTGACACTTCTTGCTCTTGTAGTGATCTTTGTTGGTCGAGCACTCCTGGAGAGGGTATCAATGGTCTTGAATTTCCTCCATTTGTACACAATCTGCATGATTGTGTACTGGTGGAGTCCAAACTCTTTAGAGATGGTTTTGTAACCTTTTCATCCTGATAATCAATAACTCTTTTTCTGAGGTCCTCAAAAATCTCATTCCTTCATGCCATGATGCACTTCCACAAACGTGTTGTAAAGGGTGTTTACTCCACCTGATTTTCATCCCATTAATTGAAATCCCCTGACTCTAATTTTACCTTCAACTTAACTGCTAATCCTAGAGGTTCACATACTTTTTCCGCTCACAGATAGATATGTAATATTGTATCATTTCCTCAATAAATAAATGACCATGTATAATATTTTTCTCATTTGTTTAATTGGGTTCTCTTTATCTACTTTCAGGACTTGTATGAAAATCTGATGATGCTTTGTCGTTAATGCAGATATATAGAAAATTCTAAAGGTTTCACACACTTTCAAGCACCACTCTATACTGTTAATTCTACAGCATTGTATTGGATTAATCGGAGAATAACATTCTATAATTTTCTGCCTGCCTATCCAGTGCCTTTTCCCTCTAGTTAGCGGGCCATTGGACAATATCCGTGCCGTCCTTTCTTCATCTAAAGACATCCAGGGGTGCAAGAGGAAGTTTTATCTTACACAGTCCAAAGACCCTGATCCATCCCCCAAGCGTTGGAAGAAAGAGGATCCAGCTGTTGTGCGTGATGTGGATGTTGGTGACTTCAGAGTGTCTGCTAAGTCAATCAAAAAGGGACTATTAATTAATGAACACAAGAAGCAGCAAGAGGCTGAAAATGCTGACAAGAGTACTGAGGCCGTTCATGTCTCAATTGGGGATTCAGGATTGTCTGATCATGCACAAATCAAAGATCCTGTATCGAGCAGTCAGGACAAAATGTGGGTATCGGCAATGGAGGTAACTGTGCAAGATTTGGTACAGATGGTACCTACTCTGCATCATTTATTCTGGAGAAATAAGGATAACTTGTGTTGGTTAGATTCGTTGCTTGTGGCACTTGTACACTCCAGGATACTTACAGAAGTTTCTTGTGAGGATGTATCCTTGACTGACACAAATTATACTGTGAAGAACTTGTGTGCAACATACAAGAAGTCATATGCATATATTAAAGCCAAGGAACAACAGTGCCAAGGTTAGTGAGCTTGTATTTAAATGTTTTGGGTAATAATTTAACCCTTGTGGTAGCTATGCACATATATTTATTTTTATTCCAATAGATAACATTGTACGAGTGTCTTCTGATGACCTCCAGAAAGTAGAGCAAGAGCTGGAAGCTCTTCGGATGTCTGCCTTCCAGTTCCTCCAGCCAAAGCTTCAGTGTGAATTGGGTAAGAAAACCATTATTGGGCTATATTCAGAGTTAGTGACTTAACCCTCTTACCCCGTATGGCCGTAAAACCGGCTTGCCCGTCTTTGATCTATTCGCGTAAGGACGATTTACTGGCTTGGTTGTCTATGCCAAATCCCCGTAAGGCCGATATAGCGGCTTTACAGTGTAAACTTATCCCCGTAAGGCCGGTATACCGGCATTACTCTGCTATGATTCCTTAATTATTTAATTATTATTTTTTGACCCGGAAGCTTGATGACGTCATGACGTCACGACTTGATTACGTTATTACGCCGTCATTACGGTGAAGATGATCCAAGCGTGAATATTGGTGTAATAGTAGAAGTGAACTAAAAATGCCAAAGCGAAAAGCTAATCGTGTTCCAGCTAAAGTTACACCTACAGTGACCACAGGTACATCTAAAACAGTGGAAAAAAAAGAAAACGTACAGTTACACAGGCGAGAGCAAGGATTCTAGATAGTGACAGGAGTGAAAGTTCAGGCGATGTTGAAACCGGAACTGACACAAACTCCTGATTCAAACCCTGATCCGTCTTCATCTTCAGCATCAACCAGTGCGACTGACACTGCAGGGGTTTGGAGTCATAACGTGACCATTTTGGTGCATTCGTGAAAACACTACCTGCTGGTCTGATTATCACCAGAAACTTGACTTTTGGCGCTAAAATGCATTTATTTATTATTTACTTGAATTTATTCAAAGGCATTGACCACGCTGATGCTCGTATGGTACTTCTAAATGAGTGGAAGGATTTTAGCGAGCATTTTTTCGTAATTTCTCTAGTTAAGAATTGTGCTCTAAGTTTAGTAAAAACACTGAACTGCTTCATTTTCAAAGTAATATTACACAAATACATTATTATAAGTTGTTTCAAGGCCTAAAAATGTTAAAATTAAAATGTTGATTTTGGGGCCAATTTTGGTCCAGGAACTCAGGGTTGGCGTGCTGTTTCTCTGGGGAATATAGGGTTATGGGACATAATACTGTGGGAACTTGGGGGTAAGAGGGTTAAAGGGAAACTCTACCGTGAAACACATCAAATTTGTTGATATTGAGATATTTGTGCTATGCTTATCAATTCTGGTGTTCATTTTGTTTGTGCTGTATTGTATATGGTGTTTAATAGAAGAGAAAGTTTTAGCAATCTCAAACATAAAGGATTATGGTGAGGTTTCTCAAGAGTTTCTTTTCTCCCTGACCGTTTTCCAGTGATGTTTGAAATCATATTATTGAGAAATACAACTAGGGCTGCAACTAACGATTATTTTCATAATCGATTAGTTGGCCTATTTTATTTATTAATTTATTGATTGATTGATTGATTGATTGATCGGGGGGCAACATTCAGTACAATTTTTTTCCTGTTTATTTAAAATAAAAACCACAAACTGAGTGTTACAAATATTAGATTCAGACTAAAATTTTACACAACTGTTTGTACAATTATATAAGACTGAAAAGAACCCAATACATACAGACACAATCCAGAATATATATTATTCATTTAGGACTATAGTTTGATTCTGTGCTTTTTTTGCGTTCATAAAAAGTAATGCAAAATATTGTTTTCATTTTATTGTTGGTGTGACATTTAATTTGACTCTCTGAAAGAATATATATATTATATATAATATATTGTTTAAACATTTTTAAAACTTTCCCACAGACCCCCTGAAATTACACCACTGACCTAGTTGTCAGTGGTGACGCATATCGATTAGTTGTTGCAGCTCTAAATCCAACATGGAGCCAATTTGGCTCAGCTAGTTTGCAATCCCTCAAGATGTCGAGCTATGTAGTTGAAGCCATTATCAGCATAAAAATGTAAGCTTTGAGGAGGGGAGAAAGTTGGACGGATGAAAGGAGTAAATCACTATAGCATCTTTAGGTAGAGTTGCAACTAAATCCCACTGGTTTCAGTCTTAGCAGGCACTTGGCATTGTGTGTAGGAATCTTGGACACCAATGAAGTTTAGGTGTTAATTATGAAGATTAATATTCAAGTTGTTCAGGTTGGTTTAATTTGGCAACTTAAATTCAAAAGTTACATCCACATTTACACAGGGAAAGTTCTCAGTTTTTAGTCACACTGCGGAGTAGGGGTATAACAATCCGACAGTATGGATTGATGTATCGATCAAATAACCACCGATCTGGTGGACCATAGATGGACCATAGCCGGAGTGGCTAATCAGGAGAACTCCCAGTGGGCCACTCATAAATTGGGCTGGGAGACCTACCACTTTCTGTGTACACACACAAAAGTTAAATTATTGCATGACTAATAACTAAAGTAACATTACATTTATATTTACAGCAGTGCATCAGTTACTTATGCACTTAAAAGTGCGGTTTTCTCACGTCAATTAATCTCTCTCTTGCACAGACACTCGCACATGTACCATGAATATATAAACAAACCTTCAAGGTGGGTGCCAAAAAAAGTCTACTTCTTACTGAAATACTTCTTCCAGGGTTCATACAAGGTGCTTGAAGTGCATGAATTTGGCTTTTTGAAATTTAAGTACTGGAAAACCTTGAAAATAGACATTTTTTATCTAGTAGTGCTTGAAATTGCTAAAAACTAAAGTGTTTATTTTCAATAGAACACACATACAACGAATACAATCCTTTCACTCAAAATATGACTGCCTGCTGCAGACCCTCAGCCTCACCCCCCCCTCCCCCCCACCACTGTTTACTCGGTTGTTGTAAAAGAGACCGCTCCAGGCCATTTTTCAGAGCCCTTTATTGACTTTTCCTCCCTTTTCTTTCAAAAAAGCACATAGCGACAAATCTATTGACTTTTTGCAAACTTTGATAACTTTCCATAGAAGACAGTGGCCAGTACTGCCCCATGAGCGCAAGGTCCTGCTTTCCCCAGGTGGGGGTGGTCCCCCCCCCCCTCTTTCTTTCTCTCACTCTCTTTGCAGTATCTCTGTTCAATCAGTGGCAGAAAAGAGGAGCACATTCATTTGTTTCTAACCTTCTCTCTGAGTGATCATTTTGCATGTAAATATATCAGAAATCAGCACAACCGGTGTCTTTAACTTATGTGTATTTTTCATTTTGTCAGACGACGTCAAGGTTATAAGTCAGGGTTTTAGTAGTGCAGAGCAGCAGCTTGGAAGTGACTGCTGGTTAACATGTAGTCTTAATAGGCTGTGTTTCAGTAAGGCTAAGTTCACTCTACATGACTTTCAGCATCGGCATGTCACTGTGCTGTTCACACATCACAACTTGCTGTCTTGTAATCGGGAGTCATGAAGTTGTTGTGGTGTTCACACTTCGTGATTGCTCAACGACAGGGGGTCACACACTACATTTACATGTATTAATTTAGTAGACACCTTTGTCCAAAGTGACTTACAAATGAGGAAATTCAAGCAAAGCGATACATCAAGCAGAGAGCAATACAAGTAGTGCATACAAGATCTTTAATTGAGTTCTAGAGAAGCAAAGTGCACAGAGTAGAGGTGTAAGAGCCAGAGTAAGTTTGTTTTTTTGTTTGTTTGTTTTTTTTTTTGTAGTTTTTTTGTTTTTGTTTTTTCAAATGATGTGGGGTTTGCATTTTTGGGTTTAGTTACATGCTCATGGAAGTTACATGCTGTTTTTTAAAAAATGGTAACACTAGACGATCTGTCAACGATTCTGTCACCCGATCTGGTGTCCAAACTACGTTTTGTCATGAAAACACGCGAGAAGTCACACGGACATATGACCCGAAAACCACTCACGAAACAGGAGTTGTTTATTTGAAGATTTACTTTTCGATCATATAATCATAAAACTTGAGATTTACACCCCTAATATGCAGGTGCTTTCCTGGGTGACCCATACAGGTTATTGAAATTACCAGCATGTAGTTCCCATCTTTGAGGTCAGCACATTTTACTTGTGTAGAGTTGTTGGGACGTGTTTTTTGGCACGCTAGCAGGTAGACCAGGGGTACAAAACTCATTTTAGGCAACGGGTCATTTAATCTGAAGTCAAATGTCCCAGACTAAAAGAATTCATTTAGTAGGCCAACAACATTTACATTTATTCACTTAGCAGACGCTTTTATCCAAAGCGACTTACAAATGAGAAAAATACAAGCAAAGCGACATGTCAAGCAGAGAACAATACAAGGAGTGCTACCATACAAGATCCATTAATTGAATCCAGAAGAAGCAAAGTGCACAGAGTAGAGGTGGAAAGTGCACTTGTTGTTTTTTTTTTTTTTTTTTTTATATATATATAAATGAGTTGGTTAGGTGTTCACGGAAGAGGTGGGTCTTTAGCTGTTTTTTGAAGATGGTGAGAGATTCTGCGGTCCGGGTTGAGATTGGAAGGTCATTCCACCACTGAGGAACAGTTAGCGTGAAGGTTCTGGAAAGGGACCTTGTGCCACACTGAGTGGGAACTACTAAACGTCGGTCGCTAATCGATCGCAGATTCCGTGAGGGAACGTAGGCCTTCAGGAGAGAATTGAGGTAGGAGGGTGCTGTTCCTGACAAGGTCTTGTAGGTGAGCATCAAGGCCTTGAATTTGATGCGGGCAGCTACAGGAAGCCAGTGGAGGGAGATGAAGAGGGGTGTGACATGGGTTCTCTTGGGCTGGTTGAAGACGAGGCATGCTGCAACATTCTGAATCATCTGAAGATCAACAAAAATCAACAATTTCTCGTAAATCTGTTAATGCCTAATTATTTACAAAAAATTGTTGTAGATGCATTAGTATTCACCCCTGTTGCTGTGAAACCCCTGAAATGTTTCATTTGGAAAGACATGTCGTAACAGCTTCAAATCTTTAGCTTGATGATCAACAATTATGTCATTGGCACGTTTTGTCATTAGGTGAGTTTATAGCCCTGAATTTGTTACTCTATTCTGTAAGGTATCATTTTAGGGCTACTGAAAATAAAATACTAGACTGAGAATAGTCATAATATCTTGAGAAAAAAGTCCAAAAATACTTTACAGGGTGGAAAAGGTCACAATATTTTAGAGAAGAAAGTTGTAATATTTCAAGAAAGTCATAATATTATGAGAGGAAACTTACAATATTTTGTGAATAGTCATGATATGACAGTGGTGCATTTCAAAGCAACAAAAATATTTTGCTTTACAAATAAATATTTAAACTTCTTGTGCATCATCACCAGATGACTATATGATGATATTAGTATTAACTTTGAAATTACTTTTTTAAAAAAATAAATAAATAAAATTCTATTGGTGAAAGAACTGGTGAAGAACAGTGAAGCGGATGGTTCGAGTGGGCAAAAAATCTCCAAGGAATTGCATAAATTAGTTGCATATTTGAGTCAGAAAGTCTCCAAAACTACAATCTGAAGTCACCTACATCACAAAAGCCCCTACTTTCATCCAAAAACCAACTCAAGCATCTTCAGTTTGCCAGTTTGGAACTTCAAATGGGATCGCGTTCTATGGTCAGATGAAACCAAAATAGAGCTTTTTGGCAATAAACCCCAGAGGTGGTTTTGGTGTACACAGAGGTAACCATATGGAAAAGTACCTCATGCCCATGGTTAAATATGGTGCTGGCTCTTTAATGTTTTGGGGCTGTTTTTCTGCCAGAGAACCTGGACATTTTGTTAGGATACATGGCATCATGGACTCTGTCAAATATCAGCAGATATTAAATGAAAACCTGACTGCCTTGGCCAGAAAGCTTAAAATGGGCTGTGGTTGTATCTTCCAGCAGGACAATGATCCAAAACATGCATCAAAATAAACACAAAAAACCTGTGGGATGAACTGAAGAGTGGAGTCCATCAGCATGGACCTGAAATTTGAAGGATCCTTGGCTCTACAGTGCGACCATTTCTCTCACATTTGCGACTGAAAAATTCTTTATGTGAGTGTAAAAAAATATTTAGGAGCACCGGTGCGAGTAACCTGTTCGGAGTTGTATAATACAATCAGAATAAAAACTAAAACTCCAAAATGCATCTACACAGCGCAACAGTTACTTTCACACTGCTTTTAATCATCTCAGTCAACCGAACAAGTGTGTAAATACTGCAAAGAAGCCATTATGATGACACGAGTAACTCTGTACATCATCTGCTTCTCTCAACTTCCCGATCTCACAACCGCCATCTTTTATTGATCCCACAAAATGACCTGCGACCTGCTTGTGTAGAAACGGCGGTAAATTAATAACAATGCTAACGCTAAAAGGTGGGTTTTAATTCAAACTTCTTTATTAAATAATTCCTCACCAATCATAATCAAGAGTAGCAACTGATCAGTCTGTACACATAGAGTACGCTGCCGCTCTCCTTCACTCTCTTCACTAACTCGTCCCGGCTCACAAGCACAGTCCATTTACTAATTTAAACTCACGGTTGCCAGACATCACTAGAAAAGTCAACTCCAGTTTCCATGTTTTGATTTATACCCCAAAATAACTCCATATTATCAGCAGACATGGCAACACTGTACTGGGTAACCGATCTAAAAGGAACAACTGATAAACAAACAAACAAAAAACTAAAAATGTAAAGACAAAATGTGCTTAGTTATAAATAAATCATTTAATATAAAAAATAGATATTGTAATAACTTCATGAAATATAAATAAAATGAGAAATGAAATAATGTTTAATTACTATGGGTTGCACTTAATATCAATTTGACATTAAGCTTAGTAGGCTATCTCCTTAGAAGGCTGCTAACCTCTTTCCTAATATGGATCATGCTTGTGTTAGTCTACTTTTAATTAGGACTCTTTATTTAAGATATGTAAAAAAAATAAATATTTTATGCTTATTTATTTATCAATTAGTATTGGAATACCAAAAAAAAAATACGAACAGTATTTCTCATTGCTATTGTTTTAACTAAATTAACAGTGACCATGAGCAGAGAGCTTACATTTAACTGTTTGACAGACCTCCTGATTGAAGCTTAAACAAAAAAAGATTGGTATCTGGATCGGTATCAATCTTAAAAAATCTTGTTCAGAGCGTCCCTAATGAACACCATTAAACTAAAGCGCTTTGCATCTGACGGGAACATGAACTCACTTAATCACATCCTATATGCGATTATTCAGATATATACACAATATAGGCAGAGTGGTTCAAGAACTGGCTCCAGCCCAGAACCATTACAGTGGAAAATGTCTAATAGTGTAGCTTTAAAAATATTTAAGAGGAGCAGACTTCAAAGACTGAACATTGAGGTTTTTTGTATTTGTTTACAAAGTGGAACAGGTCAACAGTCGTTTTTTTTTTGTTTTGTTTTTTTTTTACATACAGCCGTAAAATTAACTGAAAATATTAAATTTAGTTTATCAGAAGGTAAATTAATTTGTCATGGCTCAGATTATGTTCCTTAATTCTGTCATAATTGACAAGCTCAAGTTTTCTCATGCCTACTTGTTATATTGTGGCATATTCACATTACCATCTCTAAAAAAAAAAATAAATAAATAAAATAAAAAACCTAAACTTCAACTGTACTCCTAAATTTTTGACACTGCTCCTAAATTTTTGTAATTAGAAGCACAAGTGCTCCTAAAAGAAATTGTTACCGTAGAGCCCTGGGATCTAATGAGATTCTGTTTGGAGGAATGGTCTCGGTTCCCTTGCCATGCCATAATACCTTGCTCTCCAACCTCATCAGGCTTTATAGGAGAAGACTCGGAGGTGTTATCTTCACAAAGGGAGGTAGCACAAAGTATTGACTCAAAGTGTGCCAATAATTGTTGCACACCTATATTTAACAAATATTTTTTTTGATAAACCTGTATTGTTTGCAGTTTTTTGATATCCATGAGAGCAGAGTATTTTTGTGAATTTTGTTAACAAAAGATAGGTTAAACAATAAAGACTGCCTTCACTGCCTTCTTTGCTCACATTTACCAAGGGTGCCAATATTAGTGAAAGGCACTGTATGTATGTGTATATAAAATATTTATTTATTTTAGGGCTGCAACTAACTATTTTCATAATTAATTGGCCGATTATTTATTTATTATTTTTTTGATTTGTGGTTTGTTACTCACTGCCTTTAGGCATATTGTTTTACTTGTATTTACTTTTGATCGTTCTGTTTTTAATTGGACATTAAAGATCTTACTTGTGCTCCCACTGTGCATCACCGTGAGTGCGGAGCAATGTAGCCTCGTTACTAATACATCACTTCCGTTATAATAAACGACAGAATTTACACTGCAAGCGTGCAAATACAGCATATAATGACAATAAACATAAATAAAACTAAACCTTTTAAGCAACTTGCACCAGTTTCCCCAACCCCTTCCACATAGTGGAGGATTTTGGATATAAACATAAGTTTGTGCTTGTGCATCACTGTTGTGTGTCCGTGCTACACTTGTGTGTCTGTGTGTCCGCTTTATAAAGTTTGATCTTCTCTGCGGTGTTTAATATAAAATGCACCCCTGCCTTAGAGGACCTGGAGGTTGCACGCTTTCTTCCTCAGTCACTTCACAATTATGCCTCATCTGATGGTGACTGAGGTCATAATGGGTATAATAGGTAATGTTGACAAACGGTAAGCTGAAGAAATTCATTGTCGGTGACTCTGGGTATCTGCTAGTGGCTTCACATTACGTGCCAATGACGTTATGCGCCGTTGACTGGGAAGCGACTTATACTTCCGGTTAGGAAAAAAAACGCTGGTTTTTGAGTAGATGCTACCTTTCTAAAATTGGTACACTACACTGTAGAGTGCGCAGTGCATAGTGTATAGTACGTCATTTGGGACACGAAACGAACCCTGTGCCACTCGCAGACCAACTAATCGATAATGAGATTCGTTGACAATGATTTTCATAATCGATTATTATCAATTTTATCGATTAGTTGTTGCAGCTCTAATTTATTTTTTTGTCTATCTAGAAATTAATTCCTGGCCACTGCCGACACTCAACGCGTTTTCTAAATCTTTTTGGACACGGGTATGACTTGCAGCAGGTACAGCAATAAGCTTTGATTTTAACCAGTTTTCAGCACTACAGAGGCACATGTGGAACGTGGGTAGTTGCTGCAGGTGCTGGTCTTCTGTGAATGCTTGATAGTGTGAAAATGTTCAGTAGTAGTGTTCTACCATCCATTTTGATACTTTTAGAGACTGTTTATGAGAAACAAAATGTGGATAATCCATATCTCTAACCATCATTCCTGGGACATCCACATCAGGTGGCTGAATCGGTGTCCAGTCACAGATCAAGGCATCTTCTGGTATTTTTCAGAGTCAATAGAAAGGTCTCGTTAATGTCCTGAGTTTTTGTAAATGTGACCTTAATTGCCCACTGCTTGTAAACTGTTAGTGTCTTAAGGTCTGTTCCACAGGTTCATGTGCAATAATTGTTTATGGTTCATTGAACAAGCATGAAAAACATTTGGTACGTTTACATGGACAATAATAATCCGATATTAACCCGATTAAGGCAATAATCTGATTAAGAAACTACCATGTAAACAGCAATTATTGATTACCTTAATCTGACTAAAGTAATACTCTAAGTAAACACAAATCGAATTAAGACATGGAGTATTCCTGTTTTAGTCACATTATCGAAGTGCATTACAGACGTAAACACGTTAATCACATTATCAACGTCATGTGGGAGTTTCCACCACATATTGCGACAGGACACATGTACACGCGGCAGTTCTCAACAGTTTGATGGCAAACAAGAGAGTATGGCTGCGTCCGAAACCGCATGCTTACCTGAAATTCACATATTTCTGCTACTATATAGTAGGTAAGTACGTGGTTTCGGATGCAGCCCATGGCTTCAAGCAGTTGTCTATTTGCACATGTAGCATGACAAATAATTTACTGCACTTGGGTCTTTCATTTTTATTTTTATGGAAGCTTCAAGACTGTATATGGTACCATAACGAGTATGAACTGTATGTCGATACGTGAAATTCTGGAGGGACAGCGTGGTGTGGGGACGTGATGACGTGCAATTAATCGCTCTATGTTCTGTAACATGTAAAACCTGAACATGAAAGGAATATTCTAAAAGCGACTCATGTATACACTTTAATCACAATATTGTCTTATTCAGAGTAAGATCAATAATTAGATTATTGCTGTCAATGTAAACATAGTTGTTGTTTAAACTCTTTCCAATAAAGATCTGTAAAGCTTATTTGGATTTTACACAATTCTTTAAAATACAGTCTCCTGAAAAAGGGACTTTTTATACGTATGTGTGTGTGTTTGTGTGTATGTATGTGTATCTCATTTAAAAAAAAAAAAAAAACACTGTACGTTGGTAAAAGAAGAGAGTGGTTTTGTAACTTTATATCTTCAGTGAACGGAGGCGATACCAATCAGACAGGGTTTACAGAAGAGTACATGGAAACACTCGTGCCTTATTGGCTGATGGGTCTCTATTCTGCCAAACGCTATCTCACACAGTCTTTATTTATTTATTTATTTATTTATTTATTTATTTATTTTTAAACCAGTAAATGGGTTGAAACTGAAGCAGTAACATGGTCAACATGAAAACAAGGTGTGTACAGGTGCATCTCAAAAAATTTGAATATCGTGGGGGGAAAAAAATTCCCCGTTATTCAAAAAGTGGAACTTTCATGTACTCTAGATTCATTATACATAAAGTGAAATATTTCAAGCCTTTTTTGTTTTAATCTTGATGGTTATGGCTTACAGCTCATGGAAATCAAAAATCCAATATCTCAGGATATTAGAATATAGAATTTATAATACAGAAATTTCGACCTGAAAAGAGCTATAATCAGCTAATTAACTGAAAACACCTGCAAAGTTTTCCTGAGCTCAATCTCTGTCTGGTTCAGTACACAACCACAATCATGGGTAAGATGAAAGTAAATTTTTAATTTCATCCCAGAGTCTGGAGGAAAAGTGGAGAGGCACAGAATCCAAGTTGCTTGAAGTCCAGTGTGAAGTTTCCACAGTCTTTGATGTGGGATGCCATGTCATCTGCTGGTGTTGGTCTACTGTGTTTTCTCAAGTCGCGCGTCAATGCAGCCATCTACCAGGGGATTTTAGAGCATTTCATGCTTCTATCTGCTGACAAGCTTTATGGAGATGCTGATTTCCTTTTCCAGCAGGACTTGGCACCTGCCCACATTGCCAAAACTACTAGTAACTGGTTTGCTGACCATGGTATTACTGTGCTTGATTGGCCAGCAGGGCTCTACGGTAACAATTTTTATTTTATTTTATTTATTTATTTACAAAAATTTAGGAGCACAGTCAAAAATGTAGGAGTACGGTTGAAGGTTTTTTTTTTTTTAATTATTATTATTATTTTTATATAATGGAGATGGTAACATTAATGAGCCACAATATAACACGCAAGTAGGCATGAGAAAACTTGAGCTTGTCAATTATGACAGAATTTAGGAACATAGTGTGAGCCAAAAATTTATTTACCTTCTGATAAACTAAATTTAATATTTTCAGTTAATTTTACAGGCTGTATGCAAAAAAAAAAGGTTAATCTGTTCCACCTTGTAAACAAATGCAAAACACCTCAATGTTCAGTCTTTGAAGTGTGTTCCTCTTACATATTTTTAAAGCTACACTATTAGACATTTTCCACTGTAATGGTTCTGGGCTGGAGTCAGTTCTCGAACCACTCTATGTATATTGTGTATATATCTGAATAATCTCATATAGGATGTGATTGGGTGAGTTCATTTTCCACCAGATGCAAATCGCTTTAGTTTAATGGTGTTCATTATGGATGATCCGATCAGTATTTTACAACTGATACCGATTTCTTATCATCTTGACCGAAACCGATCCAGATACCAATCTTTTTTTGTTTAAGCTTTAATCAGGAGGTCTGTCATAAACAGTTAAATGTAAGCTCTCTGCTCATGGTCACTGTTAATTGAAATAAAATAATAGCAATGAGAAATACTGTTGGTTAATTGATAAATAAACAAGCATAAAATCTTTATTTTTAAATATCTTAAACAATGGAGTCCTAATTAAAAGTAGACGAACACAAGCATGATCAATCTTTGAAAAAGAAGACTAATGGCCTTCTAAGGAAATAGCCTACTAAGCTTAACGTCAAATTAATATTAAATGCAACCCATAGTAATTAAACATTTCATTTTTCATTATTTTATATTTTGAGTTTATTGTAATATCTATTTTTTTTTATTAAATGATTTATTTATAACTATGCACATTTTCTGTCTTTACATTTTTTTTGTTGTTTGTTTTTCAGTTGTTCCTTTTAGATTGGTTCCCCCAGTACAGTGTTGCCATGTCTGCCGATAATATTGTTTTTCGTGGGATTAAATCAAAACATGGAAACTGGAGCTGACTTTTCTAGTGATATCTGGCAACCATGAGTTTAAATTAAGTGAATGCGCTGTCTATTAGAGTTGGTGAAGAGAGTGAAGGGAGAGTGGCAGCATGTTTGCAGACTGAAAAGTTTCTACTTTAGATTATGATTGGTGAGGAATTATTTAATAAAGAAGTTTGAATTACACCCACCTTGTAGCGTTAGCATTATAATTAATTTACTGGCACCCGACGCCGCTGTGGCTACACGAGAATGTCGCGGGTTCAGGTCATTTTAGGTGATCGATAAAAGATGGCGGTTTGTGAGATCGGCTGGTTGAGAGAAGCAGGTGATGTACAGTGTTACTCTTGTCATCATAATGGCATCTTTGCAGTATTTGCACACTTGTTCAGTTGAATGAGGTGATGGAAAAGCAGTGTGAAAGTAGCTAAACGCGGTGTAGATGCATTTTGGAGTTGTAGTTTTTATTCCGATTGTATTCTACAACTTTGAACAGGTCACTCGCACTGGTGCACCTATATATTTTTTCAGTCGCACAAAGTAATTTTCAGTTGCAAATGTGATTGAAATGGTCACACTGTAGAGCCCTGTTGGCCAGCCAACTCACCTGACCTGAACCCCATAGAGAATCTATGATCCAACAATACAGACGAGCTGAAGGCTGCCATCAAAGCAACCTGAGCTTCCATAACAGCTCAGCAGTGCCACAGGCTGATTGCCTCCATGCCACACCACATTGATGCAGTAATTTGTGCAAAAGGGGCACCAACCAAGTATTGACTGCATAAATTAACATACATTTTCAGAAGGTCAACATTTCTGTATTATAAATTCTTATTCTAATATTTTGAGATACTGGATTTTTGATTTCCATGAGCTATAAGCTGTGATCAAGCTTAAAACAAAAAAAAAGGCCTGAAATATTTCACTTTGTGTGTAAAGAATCTAGAATATAATAAAGTTCCACTTTTTTGAGATGTACCTATAAATGTCTATTTGAGTTCCAGTTTACGTGAACATGATATGAGCAGAGCATAAGGAAAGATAATATACTTTGCACGGCAATGTAGCAGTTAAACCCATAGCTTATTTGTGTTGTGCCTCCCCTTGGCTAGTGACACCAAACTAGCCTAGTTATAAAAGTTTTATATTTTATCGGTCTGGTAGTCCTACACACAGTAACAACACCCGAGGCAAGCTTTATGATAAATCTGACTTTTTCTGGTCATGTCATACATTGACGCATGCTAAAATTACTGAAAGAACTGAGATTCACTTTGTAGTGTGTGGGGGTTTTTCTTTTTTTTTAGGTTTGATAGTTTTGAAAGTAACTTGAAAGTAAAGTAATTAGTAATCTGATTACTTTTTACATTCAGTAATGTAATCAGATTGCAATGTTAAAGTAGCAATTAGTAATCTGTAGTGGATTACTTTTTATGAGTAACTTACCAAACACTGTTGATGAGAGGTTGGAGGAAAATGGTCAAAAATGTTTGAGCTTCCAGGAGGGATATAATAACTCAAATATGCACTTTTTACAACTGTGGTGAGAACAAAGGCATTTTAGAAGCACAACACATGAAACCTTGAGGTGGATGGGCTACAGCAGCAGACCACATCAGGTTCCCCTCCTGTCAGCCAAGAACAGGGCACCGGCTCACCAAAATTGGACACTTGAAGAGTAGAAAGAAAAATCACCTGGTCTTTTTCCAGTCTTCATACTGTCTAGTTTGAGTTAGTTTGTGCCTATGATGGCCTCAGAATCTTGTGCTTGTTTGCCAGGAGTGGAACCTAATTGGTTCTTCTGTTGTAGCCACTGTTCAATGTTTTATGCATGCTGAGATGCTTTACCGCTCACCATGGTTGTAAGGAGTGATTATATGAGTTACTATATCCTTAGTGGCAGTTCAAACCAATCTGGCCATTTTCTTCTGACCTCTCTTATCAACAAGGTGTTTCCACCCACAGAACTTTCAGTCACTCAGTGTGGGGTTTTTTTTTTTTTTAAATTTATTTTTATTTATTTAATTTTTTTTTTGCACCAGATGATATCAGAGACTGATTCACACCAACTGTTTTAATGAAACAAAATTGTGTGCAATGACCTACATGTGCTCTTAAAAGAATTACATATTGTTCTGACAGTGGTGTGTCCTTTTTTGGTATTAAAACAAAAATATTCACTTTAATTGTAGAAAGTGTCTCCATTATTACTCTGCACTGGAATAAAAACGTTGAATACATTCATCAAGCCATCCCACCGGCACACAAATATGATGAGTGCAATTTGAAAGAATTTCAGGTTTAACCATACTGAGATTAGAATATTTTATTTATAGTATCCTCATGAGTACATTCCCCTTTGAAAGTATTGGAATGGCAAGCCCAAAACTTTTGTTTTTGCCATACACTTAAGGTGATTGGGTTTGAGATCAAAATGAATGATAAGATTTCCTGCTTTCATTTTCTTTTATATATGGTTTAAAAAAAAAATAGGTGAGCAAAAGTAATGTTTGGTTTCATATCCCCTGCTTGCAATAATTACATCAAGCTGGCAAACACTGAATTCTTGCATTCTTCTTTTATGATGCTTTTCCAGGCTACAGCTTCTTTCAATCTTTATTTGTTTTTGAAGGCTTCTCCCTTCGATCTTCTCTTCAGGATGCGCAATGCATGCTCAATTGGGTTAATGTCTGGTGAATGATTTGGCCAGTCTAAAACTTTCACTTTTTTCCCTGTTGAATTCCTTCGAATTGTTGGCAGTGTGTTTTGGGTCATTGTTTGGTGCATGTTTAAGATCCTCCCAATTAGACTGGATACATTTTTCTGTAAATTGGCAGACAGTGTTTCTTTAGACTTATAAATTCATTAGCAATTCATATGTAAGATTAGTGAGCCTGTTCCAGAAGCATCCACGTAAGCCATGACATTACCTCCACTGATCTAGACCGATGACCAGACTGTGGATTCCAGTCTGGCCTTCTGATTCTTACTGCTGAGTGGATTGAATCTTGTGGTATGGCCTCTATATTTCTGTTCTTGAAGTCTTCTTCGAATGGTGGATTGTGATACTTTCACCCCATGGTGGTTTTGATCAAGTCACTAACTGTTGTTTTGCGGTTTTTCTCCACAGCTCTCAAAATGTTCGTTATCAATTGCTATTATTTTCCTTGGTCAACCTGTTCGATGTCTGGTTGTTGGTACACCAATGGTTTTTCTTTTTTCAGAACATTCCAAATTGTTGCATTAGCTATGCTCAGTGTTTGTGCAATTGCGCTTATTGATTTCACGTCTTTTCTTAGCTTCAAAATATGTGCTCTGGTCTTCATTTTGGATTATCATTTTTAGTAACAAGTGCAGTCTTCACATGGCAAAACCAGGGCTCAAACCAAGAGTAGACATCCACGGTTATTAATTATTAATCTAATAGGGCACACCTGGACAACAAGAAACATGTTCCAGTGTTATTAAAATAAAATTTTCACTTGAAAAATGGGTGGGTTCAAACAAAAGGTGCCATGTTCTAAGTCGTTTAACAAATTTAAATAAAAAATATAAGGAAATGAAAGATTAAATTCTGGTCTATATTCTCATTCACATTTGGTCTCAAATCCAAATGTCTTCAGTGTATAGCTTGCTGTTCCAGTACTTTTGGAGGGGACTACATTTCAAGGGCCTACAGAATGCATTTGTTATCTGCACTCACTCATACTGATGATTAGCTTGTGATCGTTGCTTAGTCTTAGTTTGAGTATTCATAATGTTTTTTGTTTGTTTGTTTTGGGGGGGCATTTTCGCATTGTTTTGGTGCAATTTGTGTCTCTCTCTTGAGTTTTGCTGGTTGTTTTTTTTTTTTTTTTTATGGCTTCCTTTTCTTGGCTATTGTAGCAACAACAAAAAAAAATTCTTCAGGGATCAATTAAATTTGTACATCTGGTTTGCCAGCCATCATTTGTGCACAGTCTCTTTTTCACTATTGCATTCATTTTGAAGTAAAAAGACATTTCATTGTTTGATATTAATATTGTTTTGCAGGTCAGAAGGAGACGCCTGTCTTTGCTCTCCCTCTGCTCCTAAGGTCAGATGACTGGGCTAATAGTCTATTCCAGCATACTGGTCAGTGGGAATTTAGGTGCACATGCTGTGGATACAATTTCAGCACAAGGTAGTTCATTTACTATTAGTGTTTACAATTATTGTTTTTTGTTTCTGCGTGTTTTCTTTCTCTCTCTCACTCTCTTGCTCTCTCCCCCTCTCTTTTGTCAGCAGGCTTAGTCACTGCTTACATAGATTCCACTGTCAGCTACCTAGTGGTAGAAAATATCAGATTAGCTGTTTATTTGGCCCCTTATAGGTCATATGGATGATTTAATTAAATCACATTCATATTAAGGTGTGAGATTGTCCAAAAAAAAAAAAAGAATGGTTTCACCCATTCTAACTGTCAAGACAGTTACCTTTATGTGCTGGTGCTCTCATATGGCTAGCCTTACGTTCTTTGTCTCAATTCATACACATCTCGTCAAGGCTGGTTATAGAGGTGTTGGACTCTAGTGTTGAGGCGGTGAATGGCTACAATGCCTAGGTGGGTGTGACTGGAAGGAAATGGAGCAGGTGAACACGGCAGTGAGAAGACTGCTGTACCATGAAGTGGGAGAGTCCAGAAGGGCCGGACAGGCCTTGGATGATGCAGTCCGCCCAGTCTGTAGTCCAAATCCAGCAGGAAGTAGAGGAAGGGCCTCATAATCATAGAAGTGACCAGAATGGAGCAAGTGGAATACAGTTTAAATTCAGTGGCAGGGGGCAACAGAGGCACTAGACGACATTGGAGTTAGTTGCTGGTTGAGTGGTCAGCTGGGCAGATATATGGAAACTGGCTCAGGCTTGGCTCAGCTTTCATATTAGGGTGACATACAACACCCTGTCCTGCCCCAAATTCCCAGTCAATGGCTTGGCACTGCAATTCTACTCTTCTGCAATTCATTCTCCTCTCTGCATTAGTTTCCCACTTTGGGTTTTTCACATCCCAGCCACTCGACTTACTGCTAGCATGGTTGAGTGGTTACACACGCTGTAGGTAAAATGATGGTTCACAAGCAGGTTGGCCTGGGCCACATGCCTGCAGGTGATACCTGGATCATGTCTATGGGGTTAGAATAATAACAACCCCATCATGTCTATGGGGTTGTTTCATAATTCCAAATAAATAGATTACGAGCCACAAATAAATGTAGCGAGATTCACAAACATTAAGTTCACAAATAATGAGATTTGCATTTTTACAAATGTTTTTATATCACAAACACAACTCTGCCTGACATTCGTTTGTGGATTGCTCCTGTGCATTTGTGGATTTTGAAACATTTTTAGCATCACGAGTGCACACACATCCACAAATAGGTGGACTCACAATCTACTTAAGCCAATCGGATAACAGCCATATTGCACTGACCAACCATAGCACGTTCTCAGTCTCAGTCACGTTTTTTTACAATAAGGGCTTGTCCCCTTAGTTCCAGTAAAACAAAATCTTAAAGCTACAGCATAGAGACATTCTAGACAGTTGTGTGTTTCCAATTTTGTGGCAACAGTTTTGGAAAGGCCCACGTATGGGTGTGACTGTCAAACACAAACTTTTGGCCATGTAGTTGTGTATATAATATTAAGGAGAGAAAAAAATCAGACATGATTTACCTTTTTGATTTTTTTTTTACCTGTTGCAAAAACCTGCCATTTTAACAGGGGTGTGTAGATTTTTTTTTAATATCCACTCTGTGACTGCAATAAGGTGCATGTGCACTAGGAATTATCCATGTTATTCTAACTGCTGGTTATCTGGAGTTCTTAAGAACTGCTGGACAAATTTAACCTGCTTGTCTTCTTTACCCCAAGTATGAAAGGAAACAGGCACACACAGGGCCATGGAAAATGGTTCATTTTGAGCTTGGAAATGTATTGTTTATCAGGGCTTTCTTGAGGTTCAGTTAACATTTGATAAAAAAAAAAATTCTAAACAATTATAAAGTAATCTCCATCACTGAATTCACACCGACAAGCCAATCGAATGGGTGAGATCTCATAGTACTTGTCGTCATGAACAGGAGAATTAAAAGTTGTCCAATCCTACTTCCGATTCATAGAAAGTCTACCGTAATAATAAGCTTGGTTCTCATTTACAGCATGGAGAAGACTGTAACAACGTTTACACAGCTCATGGCTGATTGGCACCCACTCAGAGCAGTCCACCGAGCACAGTGCAGCAACTGTCATAACAAGAACCAGAAGAGGAAATTGGTCTTACAGAGGTGATAGGATGATAGATACTTTTTCTTTTTATCCCACTGATTTTTTTAGTGAGCCGTGATGTTTCTTCATGCTGTACTATATATTTTTATAATGTGTGAGATCCAAATTTATTCATTATTTATTTATATTTTTGGTAATTTCTCTTATTTCTTCTCCAGAATTTCTTCGGTGCTTGCACTACACTTTGTGGAGGGACTGCCACGGAGAGACATCTCCAAGTACGCATTTGATTTCCATGGCACGCACTACAAAATCAAAACTATTATACAATACAGTGAACAACGTGAGCACTTTGTCACATGGATCCATCAACCAGATGGTGAGTCTCAACCTTTATATGAAATACATTTCAGCTAATGTATTTCTTTTTCTAATTAAGGTGATTATAAGTAACTTTGCTTTTTTTATTGGAAACTGGTTATGTGACTGAAGTTCCAATTGTATAGTTTTTGATATATTGGTAAGAATAGGACCCTGTTGGATGTTTATGGGTAAAGTTATGATGTACTAGCACTGCTTGTGTTGTCAGAAGGAACATTGTGCTGTTTTCTGATTCTGCACAATCTGTAGTGTTTAATTTCTCTAAATACCTACATAATTTTGAAAGCCTACTAAAAATCTTGCAACAATCAATAATGGCACTTTTGTTGAATGCCAGTAGGTTGGGCACATGAATGACTGTAACATAAAACTGGATTGTCAATTGTTGGCCAGACTGAACAGAGAAAATTTTTTAAAGTGGGGTGGCAAGAAGGCCAGTCACAGAGTAGCAAAAGGTTGTTATAGCATTTGGTATGGAAACAGGACACCGGTAAAATGAAGTCTCAGGTTTTTCCAGTGTGTTGAAATGGACGTTATTAACAGGTCTGTGACAAATGGGATATACTTGTGTAATTATTTGGAATAAAACTCAAATTGACAAACACAAGACCCTGATGGAATCCTCACCTGACCGAGTGCTTGCACTGCCTCCTGGAGACAGACAGACAGATGACCAGGAGAAGCATGGGGGGGATATTTGCGCAGAGACCTTATTTAGGTGTGCAATTGTGAACATCCTTTGTCTAACGCAGTGGTTCTCAACCAGGGGGGCTTGGAAGGGGGGCGCAAATTGTTTTCAGGAGAAAACAGACAGGGCATCATTTGGGTACTAGGTGTGTTTTATTGCTTTTCAATAAAAGAGAAAAAAGAATCTGTATTTTCTTTTTGCTAGGGAGAGGCGGAGCTTAGACTGCCTTTTATCGAGCTGTCAGTGCAGACCAGTGTTACCAACTTAGCGCATTTTCAGACTCCTTTAGCGACTTTTTTTTTTTGCAAAAAACTAAAAGCACCTAGTGACACATGTAGCGACTTTTTGGACAAACCTTACATGCCACATGATAGGGGAGGCTTGGGTGGGGCTTTCGTTAGAAAGGGTTGAGAAACTCCGGTCTAATGTGCATCTGCTAAGTGTTAATATTTTTATTTGAGAGAGTGTATGTGTGTGTGTGTGTGTGTGTGTGTATATATATATATATATATATATATATATATATATATATATATATATATATATATATATATATATATATATATATACACACATACACACACACACATACACACACAAATAATATAATTAATTGATTATGAAAATCGTTGTCAATGAATCTCATTATCGATTGGTTGGTCTGCACACAGCACGTGGTTCATTTGTTCACCACGTTACGTTTGTTCTGAAAACACGTATCGCAGAGTAAATACTAAAGTTGTGTCCCAAATGACGTAGTATACACTTGCACTATGTACTCTGCCGTCTATTGTATGAATTTTAGAAAGGTAATATGATCTCAAATGTAACACTAGCATTTTTTTACTAACCGGAAGTATAAGCTGTTTCCCAGTCAGTGACGCATGATGTCATATGCACTTAATGTGATGCTGCTGGCTTTAGCAGATACCCAGCGTCACCGACAATGACTTTCTTCAGTTAACTGTTTGTCAACGTTACCTTTTATTCCCAACATGACCTCAGTCACCATCAGACGAGGCGTAATCAAGTGACTGAGGAAGAAAGTGTGCAACTTCCAAGTCTTCTAAATCAGAGGCACATTTTATATTAAACAAAGCAGAGTTTGTGTAGCAGGGACACTTGTGTGCCTTGTGTCAGCCGTGTGTGCGCGCACGCGTGTGATTTATTTATTTATTTTTTTGATGTTTGGACAAGCAAACATTTGATCCTGTTTGAAACTGTGCCTATTAATAAAGATGATATGCTCTGTGAAATGGCATACAAAATTTACATTTTGTAGTAATTTTATAATTTGAATTAACATAAAACAGATCACTCACATGGAAAAAGTAACCTTCAAATCTAAAAAATTAGAAGCAGTTGTTCAACATGCCAAGATTTAAAGAGTTCTGTAAGGCCTTCAAAAAAAAGGTTGTGGATGCTTACGAGTCTGGTAGGGTTTATAAAGATCTCCAAATTATTTGAAATACATCATTCCTATGTAAGGAAAATAATCTACAAATGGCGCAGATTTCAAAGGTCCAGGACTAGCCGTCCCAGCAAATTCAACCCAAGAGCAGACCGTCTGATGCAAAACAAACTCTCCAAGAACCTCACAATTTCATCACCAGATCTACTAGGAAGTCTTAAGTTGGTGTCAAAGTGCATTTGTCTACAATCAGAAAGAGATTACACAGATTTCATCCGCATGTGAGGTGTGCAAGGAAAATGCCTTTGCAAGACTACGGTTTGCCAATGAACATATAGGCAAAGAACAGGACTTTTGGAATGATGTGCTCTGGACAAACAAATCAAAGAGTTGTTTGACCACTGTAACAGCAGCAGGCATGTTTGACGCAGACCAAAAGCAGCTTTTCAGGAGAAGCACCTCATACCAACTTTGAAGCAGGGTGGTGAAAATGTTATGGTTTGGGGTTGCTTCACTCCCTCAGGGACTGGACAGCTTGCATTCATTGATTTAACTATGAATTCTGCATCATAACAATGCTTAAAGATAATGTGAAGCCATCTGCCCAAAAGTTGATGTTGAACCGAAAGTGGACCTTTCAACAGTATAATGATCCTACTAGCAAATTCACCAAGGAATGGCTCAAAAAGAAGAAATGGATTTTTATGGAATGGCCTAGTCAAAGCCCGGATTTGAATCCCATTGAAATGTGAGGGGATTTGAAATGGACAGTAAATGAAAGAAAATCCTCATACATACAACTCAAAAGAATACTGCATGGATTAGTGCTCATAAATTCCAGCATGCCTGGTGGACAATTATGCAAAACGCCTAAAAGGTTATTTCTACTAAAGGAGGCATTACTAACTTCTGAGGCCAAGGGTGTACTTACTTTTTCCATAGAAGAATATCACTTTTATTGATATTTCTGTTGAATAAATGATTGAAAAGTATTCCTTGTATTTTTTGTTCAAGTATATCAACCTTATTAATAGGCACTGTTTCAAAGATGTTCAAAAGCTTGCTTGTCTAAATGTCAAAAACGTCAACAGTTACATATAATTACAAAATGTAGACGGTGCCTAAAAAGTGCAAAAGTTGACACTCATTCTTTATTCCTATACACAGTACTTTATCATAGGAATATGATACACAATACTTTATCATATTCCTATGATAAAGTATTGTGACCAAATATAATTACTTAAGTACTTTCCATTTTTGCTCTCAAGTTGGTTTAAACGAAATTGAACGAGAATCCCATTCACCATAGGCTTTTGTTCATGTTTTTGTATGTGCGGTTTAAATTTAATGCAATTATTTCAATTTTCCACAGGATTATGGTTAGAATTTGATGATTTGAAGTACCCTCACTGCATAAACCACAGGAGGTTTACACTCCCAGCCAGTCAGTTCCACCTCATCTTCTGGGAGGCAGTTTCGAGAGAGGTGTCTCAGCTTCCTGATCCTCTCTCTGATAACACCCCTACTCAGAGGATGAGTAAAGTGGTTGATGTCTTTCAAGATATAACTAATTCTGTACCAGATGATGCATGCATCATGGAGGCCTTGAATGGAAATAAAGACAATAATGAGGCTGTCAATACCTGCGATTCTTCAATAGGCAGTGCAACACTGCTTGATACTTTTGAGGGCCTTTCACATAGTGATATTGTCACCCTTACACTGGTTGAGGTCAAAGAAGATGCTGAAGAAAACCCAAATTTCCAGGAAAAGGTAATGGGGCCAGCTGAGTCTAACATCACAAAACCATTTCACCTACTAGAGAAAAGCTCTGACCATCAAACTGAATGCACTGTAAAAAGCAAGAAGGGTGGTGCTAAGGAAGTTTCACCTTCACCAGAAATGATTCTTCATTCAGTAGTAAAAGCATCAGAATCTGCAGAGTCACCAAGAGTGAGCAAGTGTCCACCTGCTCTCCACTCTTCAAATCCTAGTGCCTCCAACCTATCATTTTTATTTCATCAGCATCCTTCACACCAGTCCACACCATTAAGAGCACCCCTTCATGCCACTCATCCAAAAGTTGATCTAAGATTTGATGGCAATGAGTCCCTCCTGGCTAAGCCTGCTGAGCTCTTTGGTGGATACAGAACAAAGAATCCACCAAATCCAGTCCCTGGAGGTCCTTTAAGGCCTCCATTTGTAAAATTGCCCAATGTTCCACAGAAGCCATACAGCTGCCCTGATGGTGTAACGTCTGTGGGTCCAGTTTCCACACTGATGAAATCTGCTAGCCAGAACATCCCAAATTCATCTCTGTCAAAAATTGTCTTATCCACTGAAGCTCTTAGACTGAAACTAATGAAAAGACTAAAGGCCAAGAAGAAGAAGCTGGCAAAGTTAAATCAACTGCTCAGTATAGAGGAAGGTGAGTCTACTCCCAGGCCAGACAGCACGTATATTTCCTCGCCATACTCTGTCACCTCCAGTACATCAGCCTATGATAGCCCAGCATTTGATAATTTCTTTGCTGAGCTGCTATCTCCAGCCATGAGTGCCAGCAATCTGTCACCTGATAGCACAGGCCTCTTGGAGATGCTAACCAACAGCCAGAGCGCTGGGACATCAGAAAGCAGCTCTCAGGAGAACTTGGTGGCAGCTTCTAAGCTTCCAGTTCTAAATGACCCTTCATCTACCAATGACAACTTTCTTGATGAATTGATCTCAGGATCAAGGGAGCAGCAAGCTGTAATTGAGAATGCTGAACTTAATGCTTTGGATATATTCTTTTGATCAGTGTTTTATGTTCTTTGTCCTTTGCACCAGTATACATAAGGCTGGGAAGTTAAAATTACTAACTAAAGATCCATTCTTGTCATATAGATGCTATGGATTTCATTTGTATAAAAAACAAGCTGTTCTTGGCTCAAGTGAACCGTATGAGATCTCTTTGCATCTTCCATCCAACTTGAAAAGAACAGACTCTGCATCAGCAATCAAGGACTGATTCTAATAGAGGCAAATACTTTAAGTTGTAATGTGTATAGAATTGTGTACATTTGAAGTTGATGTTTCACTATCCAGACTGTGCACAAAGTACTGCAGATTTTTGTACAACAAAATAAACTGGAATATTTCTTTATATTTGTCCTATGCCTTATTGATGCATATTTCAAGCTAGTTTTACTGTGAAGCCTAGTTTAGCTATGCAATTTGAAGTAATAAGTTGCTTTAGCTCGAATTAATACTTTGAATAGTATTACAATTCAATGCTAGAGGATACTTTCTAGCTAAATTATTTTGTTTTGAATAGCTTTAAAGTGCTTTTGTCATGATGCAACTGTGTTAAAATCCAGATTCTGATCCCAAGGTAAGGTCAACAATGGGCAGGAAGAAGGCCTGTTCCTTGGGTGGTACTTCATATACGCTGTATGGCCAAAAGCCATGCATACATGGTTTTTCCAAGGTTGGAGTGGAAGAAGTCAAGCGGCCTGCACAGAGCCCAGACCTCAACCTTGTTGAACACCTTTGGGACATCAATGTCCAACCTGCTAATTCTTTCACCCGATCTCAGTAATGCTTTTGTGGCTGAATGGGCTTAAATTCCCATTGTCACATTACAAAATCTAGTGAAAAGCCTTCTCAGAAGAGTGGAGGCTATTATAACAGAAAAGAGGGGACTAAATTTGGAATGGATGCTCAAAAAGCACATATGAGTGTGATGGTCAGGTGTCCACAAACGTTTGGTCATTGGCTATACAGTCACAGTCCACTTTATTAGGAAAACCTGCACTTTGGTTCTTATGCTGGAATATAGTACTTTCCTTTCTCCAAACATAATCATTCTCATTTAAACCAAATAAATCTATTGTGGTCTCATTCATCCACAAAACATTTTTCCAATAGTGAATGAAAATGTTTCCAATGTAAAGAAAAGGTTGTGTGAAAAATTAAATTGAAAAAAGTTGAAAAAAAAAATTAGTCTGTACCGTAGAACTGCATATCTTATTTCCTCTTCTTGTGAGAGACTTCTGGTTTGATTCTGCACTTGATTTTAATGTAGTAAAGTAACAAATGTACTGTGAGCCCTTGCTGCTGTTTATTATGCTGATGTCATTATTAGGGGACCAAGCACCGAAGCTGTGTAGGCTCCTTCTGCTTCCTCTTCTGCTTATTCTTAGGGTGTCTATGGCAGCCTATAGAACTGTCTAGTAAAAAATTTAGCAAATTTGGCACACTGATTGGGGAGGGTCTAAGGAACATTGTTGCCAATGCTCTAGCACCACCATCGGGTCAGAATTGGGCCTAATTTGGAAGCATGTTTAAGGTCAAAACTTTTGAACTGTCCAATTTAAAAGCCAGGCTTCCTGGGATTCTATGAGTCCTTAGGTGTCATTTCAACCTGATTAGATTTTCTGCCATCTTGAAGTTTTTTCGCTACTCCTCCAACAACTTTTGTCCAATAACCACCAAATTTGGCACACATCACATTCAGAACAACCTGGACAAAGTTGATATTCCAAATGGTTTGCCTGTAATGTGCCAACAAATCTGACAGCGAAGCTGCCAAATAGGAAGTGAGGCTGTATCTACCATGCCTGGAGCCTATGCAAGAAATTTCATGAGCACTTACCGGCCACAAGTTACAATAAAATACCAAAAATGCTTTCATCAAACTACCATTTTTGCTACGCCTCCTCCAAATTTTGTCCAATCTTCACCAAATTTGGCTTGTCATCTTGAGACCTGTCTAAACAAAAGTTGTCCAAGGAACTGATATTCAAAACCTTTCTCCCATAATGGACTGGCACATGCAAGAAACTACAAATCATTCTTGAATCCCTTTGCCTATAGTTATGGCTCTGCTTTTTATGGATTGCTTATGCAACAATTGTAGTGGGTCTGTGAATGTGCCGCTCACCGCGTCTGGGTGCTTGGCACCTGAAAATGCTGCTTGCACCTTTAATTGTTATATATATATATATATATATATATATATATATATATATATATATATATATATATATATATATATATATACAGTGAGGGAAAAAAGTATTTGATCCCCTGCTGATTTTGTACGTTTGCCCACTGACAAAGAAATGATCAGTCTATAATTTTAATGGTAGTTGTATTTGAACAGTGAGAGACAGAATAACAACAAAAAAATCCAGAAAAACGCATGTCAAAAATTTTATAAATTAATTTGCATTTTAATGAGGGAAAAAAGTATTTGACCCCCTCTCAATCAGAAAGATTTCTGGCTCCCAGGTGTCTTTTATACAGGTAACGAGCTGAGATTAGGAGCACACTCTTAAAGGGAGTGCTCCTAATATCAGTTTGTTACCTGTATAAAAGACACCTGTCCACAGAAGCAATCAATCAGTCATATTCCAAACTCTCCACCATGGCCAAGACCAAAGAGCTCTCCAAGGATGTCAGGGACAAGATTGTAGACCTACACAAGTCTGGAATGGGCTACAAGACCATTGCCAAGCAGCTTGGTGAGAAGGGGACAACAGTTGGTGCGATTATTCGCAAATGGAAGAAGCACAAAAGAACTGTCAATCTCCCTCGGCCTGGGGCTCCATGCAAGATCTCACCTCGTGGAGTTGCATTGATCATGAGAACAGTGAGGAATCAGCCCAGAACTACACGGGAGGATCTTGTCAATGATCTCAAGGCAGCTGGGACCATAGTCACCAAGAAAACAATTGGTAACACACTACGTCGTGAAGGACTGAAATCCTGCAGCGCGCGCAAGGTCCGCTGCTCAAGAAAACACATATACATGCCCGTCTGAAGTTTGCCAGTGAACATCTGAATGATTCTGAGGACAACTGGGTGAAAGCGTTGAGGTCAGATGAGACCAAAATGGAGCTCTTTGGCATCAACTCAACTCGCCGTGTTTGGAGGAGGAGGAATGCTGCCTATGACCCCTGGAACACCATCCCCACCGTCAAACATGGAGGTGGAAACATTATGCTTTGGGGTTTTTTTTCTGCTAAGGGGACAGGACAACTTCACCACATCAAAGGGACGATGGACGGGGCCATGTACCGTCAAATCTTGGGTGAAAACCTCCTTCCCTCAGACAGGGCCTTGAAAATGGGTCGTGGATGGATATTCCAGCATGACAATGACCCAAAACACATGGCCAAGGCAACAAAGGAGTGGCTCAAGAAGAAGCACATTAAGGTCCTGGAGTGACCTAGGCAGTCTCCAGAACTTAATCCCATAGAAAATCTGTGGAGAGAGCTGAAGGTTCGAGTTGCCAAACGTCAGCCTCGAAACCTTAATGACTTGGAGAAGATCTGCAAAGAGGAGTGGGACAAAATCCCTCCTGAGATGTGTGCAAACCTGGTGGCCAACTACAAGAAACGTCTGACCTCTGTGATTGCCAACAAGGGTTTTTAAACCAAGTACTAAGTCATGTTTTGCAGAGGGGTCAAATACATATTTCCCTCATTAAAATGCAAATCAATTTATAACATTTTTGATGTGCGTTTTTCTGGATTTTTTTGTTGTTATTCTGTCTCTCACTGTTCAAATAAATCTACCATTAAAGTTATAGACTGATCATTTCTTTGTCAGTGGGTAAACATACAAAATCAGCAGGGGATCAAATACTTTTTTCCCTCACTGTATATATATATATATATATATATATATATATATATATATATATATATATATATATATATATAATATTTATTCATTTATTTATTTATTATAAATGATTTATAATAGAAGACAGGAACAGTTAACTTGTGTCTGCTGTATATCTGGATTCCTTTAAAAAACGGTTTATTAACTGCAGTAGCTCAGTACTTTAATTTTAATACCTAAGGACATTTCCAACTATTTTTGTAATTTAACTCAAGCAGAAACATCAATAGAACATATTTAGTTTTATTCAGATACAAAATAGTTTTCATTTTTTTTAGTTGCCAACTGAACTATGACTACAGCTGTTTGACTTTGCAAACTACTGTTAGGAACACATGTAGCTAGCTGGTCTCATGGTTATCTGTAAACAAACAACTCCTAAAACAACTGAATACATGTCTGCATCAGCTGCTGTTTAGGGACACTGGACACCACTGGGAAAACAACTAGCTTAATCTCAGTAGTTCTCTCTCTGGTATTCCTCCGTAGACTTTCTAGTCAGAAAGTTGAAGAAAGAGCTAATGTCATTTGGTGTTTGTTGGGGTTTTTTTAAGATTAAAATATTTTAACCAAAGACTCTCTTCATCTTCAGGAGGAGGCTTGGGATTAGGGGTGTAAAGCACGAGGTTCATGACTATAGTACCCGTGATGAACTTAAACTTTATCACGCCTGGGACCAGGGACAGCTCCACGAGGGGGCGTGAGGGGCCCCTCACTCAGACTGTCCCGCCCCCTCAGTTAAGATGAATGTGAAAAAGGATTTTAATAAAAAAAATAAAATTAAATGTAATTTTTTTTTTTTTAAATCACAATACCAAAGTGTGTCGGCTTTTTAGTGTGAATATTAGAATAGCAATATTTTAGTTAAGGGCAGTGTGTTATTGGTTGTCTGGTTAAGCTCGCTCCCTACGTCATCCCCATTGCACATCCCGGGGCTTTTTCCTTCAGTCGGCTGTTAAGTCCCTTGTTTTTGCCCATCACTCAAATGAGCATGATTTGAGCACGTATTTGTCTGACACTGTTGTTTCATCCAACTGAATGGCAAATGGAACATTCCTAAGCTTCTTGTGCAGCTGGTTTTGACACTCTCCAGCCATTTTATCAATTCTGTCTTTGACAGTGTTGTCAGAGATTGGGAGGGTTCTCACTTTATGCACCACCTGTGGGCCACACAGCCTCTCTACAATTATCCGGCAGGTGGCTTTGATTCACTGCACTCCAATATTGTGTGGCAATTAATATGAAACACTCAAATGACTCCTCCGTGGTTCTGTGTAAATCACTGCCTGCTCTTTCAAATGCTTTTCTGATGTCTGTGGATCTTTTTGATAGTGCCAACTGCTTCTTCCTCTCAAAAAAATCCTGATCTTCACCAATAGCCTCCTGGTGCTGGTGCAATTTGCTTGGCCTCATGCTGTCATTAGCTAGCTTCTCGCCACAAATGACACATTCTGGCAGAGTGTGTGCCTAATAAGTTTTTAATGTTTTTATTTTATTTTATTTTTTTGTCTGATTGTTATTCTAAGAACTTATTCTTCTGTTCTAATGTTGCTCTCGTCTCTTTTTTCCTTTGTTATTGTCCCTAGCTTGGGGGCCGTGGGGTGGTTGTTTCTCTTCTGGGGAAGTTCCTCGCAGGCCTGGCCTACCCGGACCCTGAAGCATTCATAGCACCTGTTGTGAGGTACTCTGTATGCCCTATCGCTGGCTTAGGTTATCGTAAGCACCACATCGACCTAGCAATTGAACGCTTTCATTTGTTGGATCAGCGTGTCGCTTGTTGGCCGCTGATTACTCCATGTTGAGTGTTCTCTTGTGTCAAAGATCTCGGTATCGTGGTGCTCGGTACTGCAATGACTAGTGGGATGGAGTCCTCTCAGTGCGTGAGTGGGAGTGCAAGGGTGGGGTGTCTTTGCTTGGCGGGTTTCACTTGGGCGGTCAACATGCCTTAGGAGACATCATCTTTTCTTGTAAGAAATGACTTCTCAGTAAATAGGGGGAAAAAAGTGTGGGTGAATGAGCTCCAGACATAGAGACAAAGGGTGAATGTAAAAAGTGAGTAAAAGAGGTATACAGGTGCTTCTAAAAAAAATTTTGAATATCGTGGAAAAGTGATTTTTGTTCCCGATAATTTAATTATGAGCACCATGAGACCAAGATCTTTGACACAAGAGAACACTCAAAATGGAGTAAACAGTGGCCAACAAGTGACACGCTGACCCAACAAATGAAAGCGTTCAATTGCCAAATTCATGTGGTGCTTACGATACCCTAAGCCGGCGATGGGGCATACAGAGTACTTCAAAGCAGGTGCTGTGAATGCTTCAGGGTCCGGTAGGCCAGGCCTGCGAGGAACTGACCCAGAAGAGAAATAACCACCCCACGGCCCCCAAGCTAGGGACAATATCAAAGGAAAAAAGAGACGAGAGCAACATCAGAACAGAAGAATAAGTTCTTAAAATAACAAGCAGAAAAAAAAAACATTGAACACTTCTTAGACACACAAGACTTACAATACTTACACCCCTTATTATTTTACTTTTTTCCCCACACTACACGCCTCTTGCAATCCCGCATATACAAACCTCTTCCTGGTACCCTTTTTTAGACATCAACCTCTGCCTAGTTCCGTCTATCCACTACCACAGCAGTATATAAGCTCACTGTTTACCAAATTACACAGCGAATAGCGGTATCCGTAGGATTTTGCGCACTTCTCTATTTCACTTTGCGCAATGAATCTAGAATATATGACAGTTCCACTTTTTTAAATTAAATTACGGTTAAAAATGCAGTTGCTGTGTGTTTTGAAAATTACAGAACAACCAAGGACCTGGTTTTGTAAATATTTGGCACATTTGTGCAACGCCATTGTAATCCAAACACTGATCCAGGTAAAAGGCCTGTTGTGTACAAGAATACTCCTAAAAAGTGGACGTGTAGATTTTTTTTTTTTTGGAGACTTTCACAATTGCCGTCGCCGTGACCTAAATAAGGGAAGACAATCTTTGTTGAGCAGACCATGAATTTATATGTAGTATATTGGGGAAGACATCCATTTAGAACTCTTTTCACCCTCCTGATTATAGGAGCGATTCCGAGTACTGTGCCTTATACCAAACGTTACATTGAAAGTCCGACAGGACAAGCATTTAGAAAACTTCCTGGGTGTACAGTAGCATGTACCAGGCCAGTCTGAGCAGATAACAAATACGGGTAGATGAGAGTAACACAGCATAAACTGATGGGGGGGGGACAGGGTAAAGAGAGTGTGGTGTTTGCATTTTTACCCCCTGAACTGAATACTCAATATTTTTGATATAATGAATTTTATTCCCGACTGTGACAAGGAACCATCCCCTAGAAGGTTAGGAGTAGGAAGCCCTAGAATACAAGGACCAATCATGACATCCACTCCTGTAGAACTGCTAGGGTCTAGATACCAATATGCAAAGAATATATCGTTAAGAACTCTGAGAAATGTCAAAAGAGAACTAAATACATAAACAAAGTGGCCAAAGGAAGGGACATTTGACATGGCGTTGTGCAAAGAAATGGAACACTGATTAAAAAAAACTACAAGGCTAAGGATAAAAGTAAACTGAGACAACTGAAGAGGGGAAAAGAGTAGGAAGTCCTGAGATTGTTCAAAAAGGAATGGGGAAATTCTGGGCCAGAGAATTGAGCTGGGACAGAGAAAAAGCTGGGACAGACAAACTGAAAAAAAGCTGGACTAGCATAACTGAAGGTAAACACTCTGAAGACGAGGAAGGAACAGATTATGAAAATGAAGAGCAAACGGAGGAGGAAGACATGCTAGAAAGAGCTGAGAAACAGATAAGGGAGTTAATTGAGTTAGAAAAGCATATAAGGAAGGCAGAAAGAACACTGAAGGAATTACAAGCAACAGGGAAATGATTAAGGAGAACAGAAAGATCAATGGAGCAACAAACACCACCACAGTTGTGGCAACCAACAGTAAGAGAGTATAGACCACAGAAAATAGAGCATACGCAAATTAAAGGTTGAGAACTGTACTTTGAGGATATTGAGGAAAGAGAAAGAACTCCATCAGAGGCACAACCCATTTTGGATGAGCTCACTCTCTCCCTCTCCATCTCCATATGCGTAACAGACAACTTGGGCCCAGAGAAAGCTCAAAAGGCCCAGCTAATGTGGCAAAAGTGCTCCCCATTCTGGTTAAGGGTGCACAGGCCCAGTATGTGCCTTGGGACACACAGCATCTTGATGGGCTGATCACTTACCTTCCTGACATCCACGAGGGGGCTGGGAAGTGGATCATGGTATTTGAGGAAGAAACAATAGGCAAACTGCTTGCTATATATATAATGTGTGTGTGTGGGTGTGTGTGTGTGGATAGATCGAGAGAGATATATCCCCTCCCTAAAAATGGTTTAGTCTGATAGTTACTAATTATTTCAGCTCAGTCTGTGATGAACCCAAAAAAATTGTAATCCCACCGCAGCTAGTGGACATTGCAGTGAACATCACTTCCATACAGTGGAAGAGCAGGAGATAGAGTGGGGGGGGACATAAATCTGGCTACCAGAAACGTAATGAAAGTACGGAAAGGGAGGCGAGGCTGCTGGATCCCAATCTGTCAAGACCTTCTTTAACAAGACAGGTTGGTACACTGTAGGAATGTCAATGTGATGGGAGGCCGTGCCCTGATCATTTTGCCGCCCAATTTACTTTCACAGGAATAGGACACCTAATAAGAACTGCCCCCTTGCCGGTACTGTCACATAATTTTCTCATTACTGTACTGATGCGCACTGATCTGTCCCCATCTTTTTGTGCTTTATGTAAATAGAGTTGGTTTGTATAACCAGGGAACAAATGGATATGCGTGTCACAAGGATTACAGACCTTCCCGCTGCTGATGTGATATGTTTTAATATAACAACACGGTCAAGAAAACACGAATACAATTAGATTTGTTTAATAATATAGTATGCAGTAGCGTATCCTCTTAATCAAAAATGAACACAATAAGTAATTTAAGTTTTATTTTATATTTGACTGCATTCTTTTCAATTTCTGAATATTTACTTCAGATGTTCGACACCAGACTGAGTGGAAAGACTATTATATTGCTGGTATACTTTAACATTTTGTTTTATTTTACTATTTTAATAATTTCTTGTCTTTTGTTATTATTGTATTAGTTTGTCTTGAGTAATTGCTTGAGGACTTTAAACAATGTTTCATAAGAAGTTATTAATGGCTTAATGCCATTGTTTTGATCTAATATTTAGATAAACATTTAACTTTTTAAATAAATTGATTATGATATTAAACTTTTAAAAGAATATGAAGACATGGGCCTCCATGCCCATATCTTGTACCATATATGATATGGGTGGAGGGCGGTGGGGCCCTCATCAATATTTTTTCAGGGGGCCCAGAACTCCCTAGCATAATTCAGCCACCAAAAAAATCCTGTCATACCTGTGTATGTTCATGCTTGTATTTCTTGCTACTAGCATGCTTCAAGGAGAGATTAGTGACTGATATTGAGAAATTCAACCATTCATTTAATTTAAGCAAACTTTATTTTCACCTTTTCACATTTTGCAGTGATTTCATGGTATGTGAGAATAAACCTATAATGTATGCCAGAATTGTATTTTATTTGAAGTATATACACTTAATTGAACAACATTAATAAATGATTTAATAGTGATTTATTTAATTTAATCCTATAAAATATAGCTCAGGCAACAGCAATCAAGTCTTTTTTTTTAATCATTGGATATCTCCTGTAAATGCTACTACACAAATTGGTTTATTCAGTACATACTATATATACACTATAAAAGGATATATAATATTACATATCTAGGTTTATTATGTACAACATACACATTATGCAAAAATTCACATAAATTACATTACAACACAATTGTGATTGTTGCCTTTCAGGTCAGAAGGATCTCTGGCTCCTGTACCTGTGGTTGATCTCATTCTGGACTACATCTGAGCTTGGCTCCTCCTGCTCTGTGATTGCACGGTCATCTAATGGATTGCCTGTGATTAGAAATTAGGAAGAGAGCAGGCAGGAAACGGGCAATTACAAGTATACCCTTGTTATGAGATGCTATTTCTTTATCCCAAATATAATTTGGAATGGAATGGTGTGGGAGGTGGATGTTAATAGCATAATAGACAGATTGAGAGAGTGGCATAAAGTGTAATGGATAGGATTGAAAGAATGGCTAACACTCACCAATCCCCATTGACCTGTCTGATCCTGAGCTGTCACTGACTAAGAAAGAACTGGATGATTTGTTGGACTTGGATGATATCACTGATCTGAATGAGGAAGCAACTCTATTTACAGTGGATTTCTTGGTCCTCGGTGTAGCAGTGTGACTCCAATCTGTTATCCAAATGAAAGAATACTGTGTATAAATTCTGATATTGATACATCTATTAAAAATAAATATCACATCCAGTATAATTGAAATAAATTAAAGGAAATGCTTTAATGCACACAATGTTCCATTGCCATAACATGTCAAAATATCTGACAATTAAAACAAACACACCTGAGTTCTCAACTAGCCTTAGGTTTCCACAGCACAGGTGTATTCTCCACTGTTTTCTGACATTCTCCTTTACAGCACAGTGGAACACAAAGATAAAGAAACCTGGAGGAGACAAATAGGGCTCTGTGGGTTATAATTACACCTTCACAACGTGTTCGATAAGTACGGTAGTACAGTAGATATATAAAGTCTACACATACCTGTTAAAATCGCAGGGTTGTATGGTGTTAAAAAATGAAACCACAATAAATTGTCAGATACAGAAACCAACAAAATTCAAGTGAAAAAGAAATAGGTCATTTTTAGATATATAAATAAAAAAGGAAAAAAACTAACAATAACCTGCTTCACCCACCTTCACATTCAACCCTAAAAAAAATGAACCCAAAATAAAGATTGGCTATTTTCTTGATATCTGATTGCTGAAGCCATGTGCTGCAAAGGGTTTACAAAACAGGTATGAGATCTCATTAACAAATGGTATCGATCAGGAGAGGGGTACAAAAGAATTTCCAAAACATTAGATGTACCATGGAACACCATGAAGGTCGTCATCAACAAGTGGAGAAAATGGAGCATAACAGTGACATTACCAGAACAGGACATCCCTCCAAAATTAATGAAAGGAGAAGATGAAAGCTTATCAGGGAGGCTGCCAAGAGACATATGGCAACATTAAAGGTACTGCAAGAATATCTGGCAAGTACTAGCCATTCCCTGCATGTGAGAACAATATCTCATATTCTTTGTCTGGGCTATGAGATAAGGTGACTAGATGAGATCAAGGTAGAACTTTTTGGGGATAATTCTAAAAGATATGTTTATGTAATAAGTTTATGTAAGAGATGGGCTACTTCTCTTCAGCTAGGACTGGGGCTCTATTCAAAATTGCCAATACAAATCTATTTTAGAAAAATATATAATAATAATAACCTGCAGGCATCAGAAGGCAGCTGAAGATAAAGGGGAAAAAATCACCTTCCTGCATGATAACCCAAAGCACAAATCCAAGTCAACAAAGGAATGACTTCAGACGAAGATAAATGTTTTGGAATGGCCCAGTCAGCTTGGATCTAAATCCTATCCTGTGAAATGACTTGAAGATGGCTGTGGACAGAAGATTCTCTTGCAATTTGACAGATCTAGAGCATTTTGCAAGGAACAGTAAAATAAAATGCTAAATTGGTGCTAAGTTGGTAGACTCTTACCCAGAAAGTGTGGTTTATTATAAAAGCAAAAGCTACCTTTTAAAAATTATATGTTACAAGGTTTGCACACTTGTGCAACCATGTTACAGTAAGTTTTTTTCTTTCCCTTAAAACATTTCTATTTCTTTTTGAGTTGAATTTTGTTGGTTGCGGTTGCATTGACGGTGGAAAAAGATTTGATCTGATTTATCTTGGTTTACTTATTTATTTTACGTCACATCACGAAAACCAACAGTTTTAACAGGGGTGTGTAGACTTTTTATATCCACTCTATGGCATGTGCCAAATGACAGCCAAGTAACTAGAAATGATTAATGTTATTAATAATAGGAAAGAATTATGAATGTGGAGGCTCATTTTTGCACTGTTTCATTTCTAGAGGGCTTTTGTGAACAGATTATCATAAAAGAGAGCAATCTGAAGCAAGATGATCCCATACCATTAACTAAGTGCATGATGGCAGGAATAAAGCCTCATGATATGTACTGAAATATTTCATATTAAGAGACTACTTAATACTACAAGATATTTTAAATGAATCAGATTGTTGAAAAGGAAGGTAGGAATGGCTTCAGTGAGTCATAAAGTATTCTCTGAAATATATTAACTTCTGCTTTGATTCAGTGGACTTAGCCAGTGGACTTTATTTAAGACTGCAGTATATCTTTAAAGAGATATTATAACATTTACAGTAAGTTCTTAAATACATACCTTGCAATGAGTTAAAGATGGCAAACAGGTACATAAAGGGCAGGTTGACAGCATCCCAGGCAAAAAAGGCAAATCCCCAGGTGAGGCCCAGGAGAACAGTAAGCCCTGACACACTCCGCAGGTCCTGTAGGACACTGCGATGCTGTAAATTATGGGGATTTTGCCTCTTAATGCGACAAAGCTGAACCATTACCACAATGAACATGCTAAGGTTCAGTATGAAGACAACACAGAAGTATGCCACCACTGCAACATAGTAGGCAATCTCATTCTTCAGCCAGCAACTGCATGGAGAAAGATGACAGAACCACACAGTTACACATCTGATTTCCATCAATGTAATTCATTTTAAAAAACGATTTGATGCTCTTACAATTGATCTGAGGTTCCATCTTCAAACTTCCCATAAGACACTAGTGCATAATTGTTTTCATCAATGGCAATGACAATGATGACCACAATTAGAGGAATACCTTAGATGAAAAGGAATAAATAACAAGCAAAACTATTATAATAGACCTAAACAAGATATATCAAATAGAACCAGCTATGTGAAAGTTACAGCAATACACCACTTATTCACATACCCCATCCAGCAAGTCCTAATTTGACCATGTAGCGAGACACATAGGTGTTAAAAACTTTAACAAGGGAAATGTACATATGGACAGCCTCCATGGCCATCCAGGTAAAAGACGCCAACAAGAAGTAGTGCAAGAAGAAGGCAGTGGAGATGCAGAGACCCACGATGTTGGTGTACAGAGCCAGCCAAGCATCCAACAAGAATGTCAGGTTCAACAGAAGCAAAGCCAAACATAGCTGGATCACAATTTTTGATGGGATATCTTTACGCAGTGTCCTACAAGAGAAGATAAATACTGTTCTTAAATGAATTAAATACCTTAAATTTACTCAGTGTAGATGGTAGTGGTAGCTCAGTGGTTAAGACATTGGACGTCTGACCGGAAGGTCATGACTTCAAGTCCCAGCACCACCAAGCTGCCAGTGTTGGGCCCTTGAGCAAGGCCCTTAACCCTCAACTGCTCAGTTGTATAAATGAGATATATGTAAGTCGCTCTGGGTAAGGGCGTCTGCCAAATGACGTAAATGTAGATGTCCAACAGGACATATATTTGATCGCTTAAATGATTCTGACTTTGCAATTTGCAATAACTTAAATTATATATTGTATATTGCCTTAGCAATGTGTGATTGGTGCAAAACTCACTCAAAAGCCAGATAAGTCATGAGGGTGACAGAAAGGAAAATGGAAGAGATGCCACAGCCAATGTAGGTGATGTAGGTTAGGATGGTATTCTGCAAACGATTCTTTATTCCTTCTCCAGAAAGGTCCTATTTTGAAAGTTTATACAAACAGAATTAAGCTGCCAAAATTAAATGAAAAATAATTAAATTAATGCCAGTCAAATAATTATATGCATTAAAACTAAGCAAATGAAAGAGGTGTAACCTAACTATAATAGCAGTGCTGACCGAACAATGATCCTGTGTACATAGCAAGCTCCATAAAGAAATGGTTTGCCAAAACTGCTGTGAAAGAACTCTGACCTCTGAGTCCTGACCCCTGACCTCAACCCCACTGAACACCTTCAGGATGAATTGGAATGCCAACTGTGCACCAAGCCTTCTAGCCTGACATCAGTGCCTGACCTCACTAATGCTCTTCAGCTTTTAAAGCTTAATGGGCAGAAATTAACACAGCCACATTCCAAAATCTAGAGGAAAGCCTTCCCAAAAGAGTAGAGGCTCTTATAGCAGTAAAGGTGGGACCAACTTTGGAATGTTCAACAAGCATATGGGTAGGGTCAGATGTCCACATCAATATAGTGCAATATAAGAGGATTTGTCTTGACTAAGATGTGGAAAGAAAGTTTGTCACTAAATGTGATTTACAGTAAATAACTTTTTTCTTTATTAAATAACAAATTCCGTGTGTGGCAGCACAAGTTATTTGACACCAGAAATTACCCTCATCAAGAAATACAGATTCTATGAATATGCACTGATAAAGCACTATGAGGTTCCAATATGATTTGCATCGCAAGTTTAGGGTGACTAACAGCATTAAGCAATATTTAATATTTTAATTCAAAGATGAACTTATCTCCAGATATGCTGTAACTCCTAATAATTTTGAAGGCCCTGGACAATGTTTCATACCTTCCTTAACAGCCCATATGCAATAATATTTTCATCTATATTTCTTCATATTTACATTCTCAAATAAATTACTAAGCAAAGTTGTTGGGTTTTCTTTTTTTTTTTTTACTAGTGGGGCATTGAGAGGCAAACGTTTCTCTCACCAAAAGCACACCAAAGCTGGTCAGATGGTTACAGCCACAAATTGTCTCAGTTTCAGTGTGGTTCAGCACAGTGCAGCCCTCAGAGCTCCAGCCACCAGCACCACCTAACAATAAACAACAGTCAGATATTGTAATAAATATCTTGAATTTGATCAAGAAACCATATAAATCAGTAAAGAACAATGACATTGTGTTGACAACACTTAAATTGATTTAATGATGTATGCTTAAATTCTGAAGATAAAATTAACCAAAGCAGCAATTTCAACACTTAGCTTGGGTTTAAGTTTAATCTGCAATCTTAGAAGTGTAGGTTAATAAAACAAGTGAAGATATAAACAATATGACAAACTGTGTATGGTTCATCAAATTGGCCTGCTTGGTGCACTGCAAATGACAGAGTGTAGAAGAGCTACTTGAAATGTTGGGAGTGTTTTTTAAAGTGCTTCTGCCAATTATGTTTCTTTACTGAGCTCCAGTGGTAATTATACCTTGACAACATTACCCATTTATACCATACATTTCTGTAAATCTGATTTATAGTCCTCACCGCTTAAGTTGAATTTCCAAAATACACATGATCGTGAAGAGTTAACCTGTTGAGATTGAGCGCGATAATATTAATTGTATTAATATTGAACACTTGTTTACCATGCAACCAAAATAAAAATGTATTTTAAGATTAGTTTTAAAGGCTTCTTTCACTGACCACAACAGTTTCTGTGTTCTTCAGGGTAAAGACTACTTGTTCTCTCAGGTTAGAGATGGACAAGTTAGCCACACTGGAGCCAAGAATCCCACTGATCAGCCTGCTGTTGTTTGGGTTTAATGTGTGGTCCTACAGATTGTAATGACAACACAATGCATGCATGTCAGGTTGATGTAGATGAAAAGCACATGCTCATACTGCACATGTTGTATTGCTGTAACTTTCCCATAGCTAGTTCTATCTGATATATCTTGATTGACCTCATAAACCTGTCAAATCTAGCCAGGTATTATGCACATGTGAACTTAGCCAATAAAAAATATCATATAGTAGCATGGAAATAGAACACACCTGGAAAAGAGTGGTCTTCTGGTAGAAATTAAACTGTACTCTGGAGGCCAGCTGCTGCTGCTGAGCAGTGAGGTTCCCTGTGAGGGAAGCAGGGAGAGTTATGGAACCCTGAGGAGAGCTGGGCTCAGTCCTCCCCAGCCTGGAGCTGATCTAAAATACATTAAGAGACACTTTAGAAACGCATACAATCCATGATATTAAAGGTTTTCATGATATCATGTATGTAAGGGATAGTCCATGTGCATTACATGATTTTATACCATGGTCTGTCCAAATGCTTGATTATGATTGGCTGAAGAGTGTGTGTTAAAAAATCGTACACCACAGGTAGTTCTATAAACAACAATAACCGTAGTAAATTAAGTTAAACTCGCACAGCTTCATTATTAGTAGAGACATGGCACGGATGCTGGTAATTCACAATTGCACAATCTCTCTCTCTCTCTTATAAGTAGGATAATCCATGGCTAGGTGTGCATTATACATGATTTTAATGCACGATGAAAGAGAGTAACAGTATGCTACTATGAGTTTAACTACTGTATGTTACTATGGTTACAGTTGTTTATAGGCAGCGCATTAATTAAGAACGGTGATTAAACTGACCGGAACTACCTGTGGTATATACGGCTTTAACACACACCTTCCAGCCAATCAGAATTGAGTATTCTGACAGACAATGGTATAACAACATATTTGGTTTTGAAATTAATATCACTATTCAACCAATATGTTCAACCTGGTAATTGTTTTATCCCCTGTTAAATTGTTGTTGTGATCCTTGATTGTTTTGTAAATTTTTATATTTGTGTTATTTGTTGCTGCCCTCTTGGCCAGGTCACTCTTATAAAAGAGATTTTTACTCTCAATTAGTTTTTTAACCTGGTTAAATAAAGAAATTAAATTAAATTAAATGAATGTGATCAATATGATTTATCCCCCTAAAATAATTACTTTACAGTTCACATAAAGCATTGTGAGAGTGGTTCTAATAGGGAATCACCATGACATACTATAGTATATTTGCCTGATTTTATAATAGCTATACAATTACTATAAGCAAAACATTTCACGATACAAAATGCACAATGTTTTTTTGAACAGTTCTGAGTTGTTACCTGCAAGTTGGACGGGTCAGTGATAGTGAATGTGGTCTTTGGAAAAAGAGCCCCATCCACCAGTTTCACTGCCAGAGCCACAGATGGAGAGAGAATACTTTGACTCTGTCCCTGGACAACCAGCTTCAAGCCAACAGTATCCACAATGCCAGTGATCCTTATCAAATCAGAAAAGGTATCATGTTTATTATATGCACAATATATGTTATGAATATTATGTTATGTTTTTTCTGTTTTTGTGTATCTCTCATACTAAATAGTTTTAGATCTATAAAAAATGCAACCTGAGTAAACACATAATACAGTTTTTATTTGTTTATGTTTTTTATTGAAACAAAAGTTATCCAACGCCTATCACACTTGTGAAAAACTAATTGCCCCCTTAAAATTAAAATCTGATTGTGACACATTTAGCAGCAATAACTGCAACCAAATGCTTCCGATAACTGGAGATCAGTCTTTCACTTACTTCTTGGACTAGGATTTACTCCTAAACATCATTGTCTTGCTGCATAATCCAGTTGAGCTTGAGTTTCAATTTATGGACTGAAGACCCGACATTCTCCGTTAGGACTTTCAAGTGGAGAGCAGAATTCACGTTTCCCTCAATTATTGCAAGTTGCCCAGTCCCTGCAGCAGCAAAACATCCCCACACCATCACACTTCCACCACCATGCTTAACCGTAGGTATGTTTTTTTGTGTGTTATTCTGTGTTTGGTTTATGCCAGATGTAACGGGACACCCGTCTTCCAAACAGTTCCACTTTTGACTCATCAGTCACCAGAACATTCTCCCAAAAGGTGTGAGGATCATCAAGGTGTGTATTGGCAAAATTCAGACGAGCCTTAATGTTCTTCTGGGTTAGCAGTGATTTTCACCTTGCCACTCTTCCATGGATGCCATTTTTGCCCAGTGTCTTTCTGATAGTGGAGTCATGAACAATGACCTTTACTGATGCAAGAGAAGTCTGTAGTTCCTTTGATGTTGTCCTTGGCTCTTTTGTGACTTCCGGGATGAGTAGTTGCTGTGCTCCTGGAGGAATTTTGGAAGGTTGGCCACTTCTGGGAAGGTTCACTACTGTGCCGAGTTTTTCCATTTGGAGATAATGGCTCTCATTGTGGTTCTTTGGAGTCCCAGAGCCTTTGAAATAGCTTTGTAACCCTTCCCAGACTGATGTATCTCCTTCTTTCTCATAATTTCTGGAATTTCTTTAAATTTTGGCATAGCCTACTACTGCGTAAGGCCTTTTAACCAACTTGATGCTGTTGAAAAAGTTCTATTTAAGTGTTGATTTGATTGAACAGGGTTTGCAGTAATCTGGCCTGGTTGCGCGTAGTCCAGCTGAACCCCATTATGAATGCGGTTTCATAGATTTGGGGAATTAATAACTACAGGGGTAAATAAAGTTTCACACAGGCCCAGTTGGTACTGGATAACTTTTTTGCTTCAATAAATAACATTATCATTTAAAAAGTGTATTTTGTGTTTACTCAGGTTGCCTTTGTTATATCTCAAATTTAGTTTTAATTTCTGAAACAATTTAGTATGAGATATACACAAAAACAGAAGAAATCAGGATGGGGCAAATACTTTCTCACAGTACAGTATATAATTGATAATTATAATTATTCTTGGAGAATAATTATAGTTATTCAATTCTATTTGAGGGCTACAAGTAAATCTGTAAATCTGTTCATTTTTACCTGTTTGAACTGGATGCCAGCATATTAGGAGGTGCGTCTATAAGATTGCTGACAATGTTGATAGACATGTTTCCTAGACCCAAGCTAACACTGGGCCCAGAAAGAAGTGACTCTAGCAGAGATACAACCTCCTGTATCTGTGTGGAGTTCAAAGCAGATGCATTCCTGCTCAGATTCAGAAGACCTTCAGCTGTTGCTTCTGCACTGGTTGATGAGGTTGTGGAGGCTGTATGTGGCATGGTATAAATAATAATCACTAATGAGTTTAGTACTATGCATGCATTATTTAATGTATCCAATGTTTTCCTATTTACATTGTTAAAGTAATATTAAGAATTGACCTCATAACTGACATGCATTATATGGTCATAAGCTTGTGGACACCTGACCATCACACCCATATATGGGCCTTCCCCAACCTTTTGCCACAAAGTTGGAAGGACACAACTGTATAGCATTGTATGCTGTAGCACTACAGTGGAACTAAGAGGCCTAGCCCAAATATGTTCCAGCATTACAATGCCCCTGCACAAAGTGAGGTTTATAAAGCTATCGTTTGCCAAGGTTGGTGTAGAAGAACTTGAGTGGCCTGCAATTCCCCTTTATTGCTGAGGTGTTACCTTATGTTTTGCCATATAGTGTAGTAAGAATCAGGTGCATATGTACTGGATTATTGTTAAATATAATATAAGTGGAAAATCTTAATTAATAATCAGTAAGTTGTACACTAATCTTGCAAGCCAGACTTAGCATTCACTAAAGAGATTGGTGTGTTTTGTCAATAAACATGGCCAAAAACTATCCACTATCAGCGATTTGACTGATATTTTACTGCAGATTACAAACCACAGCCCTTTTCCTTTATGCCATCAACAAGCATCAGCTTCAAGCAGAAATCTTTAGTAAATTTTAAATAATGGATTCCATAAATTTCTTTAGTCCAGTGAAATTGTCATTGTGTTCAAAAGTTACTTTTTTTAAATCTTGAGCCAGTCAAGATTCAAGATTCTAATGCTTGTGGCCAGAAAAGATTACAAAATATATTAGATGCTATGTGGCCATTGTGCTGAATGTCTGAGGCTGAGACTAGTCGTACACTGCTGCTGAAGATATTAAGTCAGACACTTTTGTTCCAAGTTAATATTTGGAAAGAAAAATAATGCCTGTTTTATATACAGTTGAAGCCAAAAGTTTACATTCACAATTCTACACATCTCATGTTACCATACATTTCCTATGTGAAGTCAATTAGGGTATATAATTAATTTCCAGAGGGAGATTTCAAAATCATAGATAAGAGACATTTATTTCAGCTTTTATTTACTATATCAGATTTTCAGTGATTCAAAAGTTTACATATCCTTTGTTAGCAGTTGGCTGCCTTGCTTTTGAATTACATGAACTTAAATAAAAAAGTTTGGGGTAGCCTTCTACAAACTTCTGATTAAAGATTGTCAAACTTTTTGTCTATTCCTCCTGACAGAATTGGATTAATTCAGTTATGTTTGGGGACCAGACATGCTTTTTTCTGTTCAGTCCACAAATTTCTATGGGATTCAGATCAAGGTTTATGATGGCCACTCCAATACGTTCACCTATTTGTCTTTAAGCCTTTTTGTTACAGCATTGGAGGTATGCCTAGGATCATTGTTCTGTTAGAAGACTCAGTTGTATCCAAGTTTTTAATTTCTGGCTGATGTCTTGAGGTGTTGCTTCAGTATTTCTAGAAAATCCTCTTTCCTCATGATGCTATTTATTTTCTGAATTGCACCAGTCCCTTTGGAAGCAAAATACCCCCACAACATGTTGCTGCCACACCCATACTTCACAGTTGGGATGGTGTTCTTCAGATTTAAAGCCTTAACATTTTTCCTTCATACAGTATCTCACAAAAGTGAATACAATGAGGGGAAAAAAGTATTTGATCCCCTGCTGATTTTGTACGTTTGCCCACTGAAAGAAATGATCATTCTATAATTTTAATGGTAGATTTATTTGAACAGTGAGAGACAGAATAACAACAAAAAAAATCCAGAAAAACGCATGTCAAAAATGTTATAAATTGATTTGCATTTTAATGAGGGAAATATGTATTTGACCCCTCTGCAAAACATGACTTAGTACTTGGTGGAAAAACCCTTGTTGGCAATCACAGAGGTCAGACGTTTCTTGTAGTTGGCCACCAGGTTTGCACACATCTCAGGAGGGATTTTGTCCCACTCCTCTTTGCAGATCTTCTCCAAGTCATTAAGGTTTCGAGGCTGACGTTTGGCAACTCGAACCTTCAGCTCCCTCCACAGATTTTGTATGGGATTAAGGTCTGGAGACTGGCTAGGCCACTCCAGGACCTTAATGTGCTTCTTCTTGACTCACTCCTTTGTTGCCTTGGCCGTGTGTTTTGGGTCATTGTCATGCTGGAATACCCGTCCACGACCCATTTTCAATGCCCTGGCTGAGGGAAGGAGGTTCTCACCCAAGATTTGACGGTACATGGCCCCGTCCATCGTCCCTTTGATGAAGTTGTCCTGTCCCCTTAGCAGAAAAACACCCCCAAAGCATAATGTTTCCACCTCCATGTTTGATGGTGGGGATGGTGTTCTTGGGGTCATAGGCAGCATTCCTCCTCCTCTAAACATGGCGAGTTGAGTTGATGCCAAAGAGCTCCATTTTGGTCTCATCTGACCACAACACTTTCACCCAGGTGTCCTCTGAATCATTCAGATGTTCACTGGCAAACTTCAGACAGGCATGTATATGTGCTTTCTTGAGCAGGGGGACCTTGCGGGCGCTGCAGCATTTCAGTCCTTCACGACATAGTGTGTTACCAATTGTTTTCTTGGTGACTATGGTCCCAGCTGCCTTGAGATCATTGAAAAGATCCTCCCGTGTAGTTCTGGGCTTATTCCTCACTGTTCTCATGATCATTGCAACTCCACGAGGTGAGATGTTGCATGGAGCCCCAAGCCGAGGGAGATTGACAGTTCTTTTGTGTTTCTTCCATTTGCGAATAATCGCACCAACTGTTGTCACCTTCTCACCAAGCTGCTTGGCAATGGTCTTGTAGCCCATTCCAGACTTGTGTAGGTCTACAATCTTGTCCCTGACATCCTTGGAGAGCTCTTTAGTCTTGGCCATGGTGGAGAGTTTGGAATCTGATTGATTGATTGCTTCTGTGGACAGGTGTCTTTTATACAGGTAACGAGCTGAGATTAGGAGCACTTCCTTTAAGAGTGTGCTCCTAATCTCAGCTCGTTACCTGTATAAAAGACACCTGGGAGCCAGAAATCTCTCTGATTGAGAGGGGGTCAAATACTTATTTCCCTCATTAAAATGCAAATCAATTTATAACATTTTTGACATGCGTTTTTCTGGATTTTCTTGTTGTTATTCTGTCTCTCACTGTTCAAATAAATCTACCATTAAAATTATAGACTGATCATTTCTTTGTCAGTGGTCAAACGTACAAAATCAGCAGGGGATCATATACTTTTTTCCCTCACTGTACACCCCTCACATTTTTGTAAATATTTGATTACATCTTTTCATGTGACAACACTGAAGAAATGACACTTTGCTACAATGTAAAGTAGTGAGTGTACAGCTTGTATAACAGTGTAAATTTGCTGTCCCCTCAAAATAACTCACTCAGCCATTAATGTCTAAACCGCTGGCAATAAAAGTGAATACACCCCTAAGTGAAAATGTCCAAATTGGGCCCAAAGTGTCAATATTTTGTGTGGCCACCATTATTTTCCAGCACTGCCTTAACCCTCTTGGGCAAGGAGTTCACCAGAGCTTCACAGGTTGCCACTGGAGTCCTTTTCCACTCCTCCATGACGACATCACGGAGCTGGTGGATGTTAGAGACCTTGTGCTCCTCCACCTTCCGTTTGAGGATGCCCCACAGATGCTCAATGGGGTTTAGGTCTGGAGACATGCTTGGCCAGTCCATCACCTTCACCTTCAGCTTCTTTAGCAAGGCAGTGGCCATCTTGGAGGTGTGTTTGGGGTCGTTATCATGCTGGAATACTGCATACTGATCATGCTCTGCTTCAGTATGTCACAGTACATGTTGGCATTCATGGTTCCCTCAATGAACTGTAGCTCCCCAGTGCCGGCAGCACTCATGCAGCCCCAGACCATGACACTCCCACCACCATGCTCAACTGTAGGGAAGACACACTTGTCTTTGTACTCCTCACCTGGTTGACGCCACACACACTTGACACCATCTGAACCAAATAAGTTTATCTTGGTCTCATCAGACCACAGGACATAGTTCCAGTAATCCATGTCCTTAGTCTGCTTGATTTCAGCAAACTGTTTACGGGCTTTCTTGTGCATCATCTTTAGAAGAGGCTTCCTTCAGGGACGATAGCCATGCAGAGCAATTTGATGCAGTGTGTGGCGTATGGTCTGAGCACTGACAGGCTGACCCACCACCCCTTCAACCTCTGCAGAAATGTTGGCAGCACTCATGCATCCATTTCCCCAAACACAACCTCTGGATATGACTCTGAGCACGTGCACTCAATTTCTTTGGTCGACCATGCCGAGGCCTGTTCTGAGTGGAACCTGTCCTGTTAAACCACTGTATGGTCTTGGCCACTGTGCTGCAGCTCAGTGTCAGGGTCTTGGCCATCTTCTTATAGCCTAGGCCATCTTTATGTAGTGCAACAATTCTTTTTTTTTTTTCCAGATCCTCAGAGAGTTCTTCACCATGAGGTGCCATGTTGAACTTCCAGTGACCAGTATGAGGGAGTGTGAGAGCGATGACACCAAATTTAACACACCTGCTTCCCATTCACACCTGAGACCTTGTAACACTAACAAGTCACATGACACCGGGGAGGGAAAATGGCTAATTGGGCCCAATTTGGACATTTTCACTTAGGGGTGTACTCACTTTTGTTGCCAGCGGTTCAGACATTAATGGCTGTGTGTTGAGTTATTTTGAGGGGACAGCAAATTTACACTGTTATACAAGCTGTACACTCACTACTTTACATTGTAGCAAAGTGTCATTTCTTCAGTGTTGTCACGTGAAAAAATATAATCAAATATTTACAAAAATGTGAGGGGTGTACTCACTTTTGTGAGATACTGTATATAGTGCTGATTATGGCCAATTAGTTACATTTTTGTTTCATCTGTCCAGAGAACAATCTTACAAAAGGCGGTGATTACCTGAAAACTTCAGTCAGGTTATTTTATGCCAGTCTTAGAAGAAGGACTTCTTTGTTTCACAACAGCCTTTGGGGTTGTAGGACTCTCTTAAAGGTGGAGGTATATATGTTGGTACCTGATGCCTCCAACTCTTTCACCAGTTCCTTTGTTGTTGTCTTGGGGTTCAGTTAAATCTTTCGGGCCAAAGTTTGTTCATCCATGCGAGTTAATATGTTCCTTTTTTTTTAAATGAGTGTCTGTGCAGTCCCAAGATTTATATATTTGTATATTATAGTATAATATTGTATATTATAGATGCTTGTGGTACTTTCAGTTGTTTGGAAATTGCTCCTAAGGAGGAACCGGGCCACAATTTTTTTTTTTTCTGAGGTCTTGGCTGTGTTGTTTGAATTTTCCAGTGGTATCAAGCACAAAAAAGGCACTCTTTCTAAAGACAGCCACATGTGCACTCCCAGTTAACTCCAAATTATGACAACTGCCAAATCAGAAGCATCTAAGAGTCATTACATCCATTTCTGGAATCTTCCAGACAGTCAACCTGGTGTATGTAAACTTTTGGCCCATTGGAATTCTGATATAGTTAATTAAAGCTGAAATAAATCTTCCTCTAATCATTTGTTTTAAAATTGCCTGTGAGTGAACAAAGTAGATGCTTTAATTGACAGGCCAAATAAATTTATGGTAACATGAAATGTTTGGAGTTGTGAAAAACTGAGATTGAATATTTTACCCGTGTTATATGTGCAACTTTTGGTCTCAAACATGCCTATCTTGTATATACAGAACATGCTGTGCAGTGTATATTCTTTGCATGTCTATGACATGATACCAGACAGATCTGTGTTCCTGTAAAAGTGGGTTTCCTACCTGTTGTGTCCAAGGTAGCTTCTGAAGTGTTTGTGGCTGAGGCTGTATTTGTGATTTTGGTGACATTAGTGTTTGCAGTTGATGATGGCATGCTGGTGGCAGCAGAATTCACTGGGATGTTGTTGCACCTCTCCATCAAAGGCACGGCTATATTTGTTCCATTTTTGCTGTTATACAAGATTTAAGTGTAGAAAGAGACAATATAATTAAAAATGTATCATGTTCTCAATTTTTGCAGTGTGTAATTTCATTTATTTGGTTATTCAAATAAAGGCTCACAAAGTTGTTAAACAGTTTTCATAGAAGGGTTTTTGCAAAGCATATTTATCAATCAGACTTATGGAATAAGAAGTAGTGCACTGACCAGGAATTTGATACAATGTTTACTTTTCCAATTGGGCAGACATCAGGAAGCAGAACAGAAACTGGCAATATGTTTGATTGCAAAAGATCTGCATTTAGACTATCTTCCCAGCTGCATATGGCTGAAAGACAAAAGCTTGCGTTTCAATGCAATATTGAGGTGTGCTGTTATGCAGTAATACATATTACATGCATATTCATCAATGTCATAAATCATTTGAACATAAAAAATATTTTAAATCTCATGACACAAATCACATAGGCCCGTATTCAGAGTTGAGTTATGTGCACACATTGGAGAGTTAATACCAAAATTGCAAACACTGGTATTCAGACCTCAGACATAAGTATGGACATACCGCAAATTCACATCAGACATATCAAATAAGCATTTGTGTCATAATAGCAGGATGTTACGACCATCAGTTCAATCCATACCACGCACGTTCCATGCGGGCTACAAGCACAACAGAGAGCTTTCTTTTTTAGCACCCAAATGTACAACTGTGTCAACAAAACCACAGCACAATGAAAATGTGACATGAAACAGCTGGTGAATAACCAGCCGATTCATCTATTTTCTGTTTATCCTTTTATTTATATTTTTAAAAATAAATAAATAAATAAATAAATCTACAGGTTGCATGATCATGACATCTTTGTAGGTTATAATTTGAAATAAAGTTAAAGTAAAAAAAAGTTTGATTCTGTAATGTCAATGGATTTCTATGGAATTTACTTTTCACTCACACACAAATTAAAAAATAATACACAGCACATAAAACAAGGACACAGTGATATGCAGGCTCACGTTTGACATGCCTCTGATGCACCATTGGAGGCAGCCAGTGTGCCATGAAATCTTTGTTAAAATAGAAGCATAACTGCCACATGTGACCTATCTGCGTGATGAAATAATGCTTCAGAGATACATCCTATTAAATTACTTAAAGAGGGCTGTGCATATGAGATCACCTTGCAATTAGATAGATCCTGAGCATTTTTACTAGGAAGAGTGGAATAAAACTTCCAAATTAACATGTGATTTGTTAGTATTCTCTTACTCAACAGACTTTATTAGAAAAAGTGCTTTTTTTAAAAAAAATAATAATAAATTTAAACAAAGTATTAGTTATGGGGTGTGTACACTTATGTAACCAGATTAAGTTGTTGTTTTTTTTTTTCCCCCACTAAAATGTTTCCTGTTGTTTTTCACTTGAATTTTATTGGTTGTTATATCATATTAAAGGTGGAAAAAGATCTGACATGATTTACCTTGGTTTCTTTTTTTTACTTCACAAAAACCTGCAATTTTAACTTGGCTGTGTAGACCCCTGTCTATCAACTGTATAATTGAATTAGTGTTTTTATTTGACAATTTCTTGCTTGATAGCATTAACAGATGGTCATGATATTAGAGGGGAGGGCTAAAATCTCTCACTAGCTCAAAAATGAAACTATTAGGGTTGAGCAATGAATCATATCACAAGTTCTCACTGATAGCATAAGAATGATGTGGAGCACACTACTACACACAAACACTTCTAGTGGGTGTTTTACTGTAATAACATGATACTACTGTCACTGGTAGGCAGCATGAATGTACAGTCTGGGATAGAAAGAAATCTGCCTTAGCCTCGCCTCTTCATACCATTTTGTATATTTTTCTAATGTCTTGTACTTGTCTTTAAAGGTGGTAGTCTAGGCACTACCATCTCCAATGCTTCTACTCAAGAAAAATCTGCAAACTTCAGAAGCATGAACTATATGCTTGAAAATTTAGAAAATCACTGTGAGCACCTGCATAAGCTGACTCTACATGGAGAGAACATTCCCTGCATAAACATTGACATGTCTTTTGAACTTGGCCCTGATTTTCAGTTGCTAACTCTGAATACAGTCCATAGAGTGAAATGCAGCATGAAGCATGAAGATGAAGTATACATGAAGTATGCATGTATTACACTTTTCTTTTGTTGAAGCTGTAAGACTAATATACATACCCACTCTGGTGACAGTTATATCAGTGACCATGGTGCTCTGGTTTTGGAATGCACCCAGTAATGCTGATCTGAGTAAACACACTTCTATGACTTTGCTTAGTTTCAGAAGGATGGTGCATCTTTGAAGGCGAGTAAATGAAGAGTAGTAAATTAAAAATAAAAACTTTGTAGTATTTGTAAATTTCTGTTGTCATCAGACTAGTATAAGCATATCGAAATATGTTGTAGCTCTGAGTTTTTAGCTCTTAATTCTTTATATTGTATCTTCTCTCAATCATAAACTGATTTGGAAAAATCCAACTAGCAAATCTAAAGGTAAATTTGTACAGACAAAGTAAATACTGAAAGCAAACTTACGTTATATCACACATCACAGTAGAGTTCTATATGAACAAAATATATATCATTATAAACATTAAATAAAAAAAAAAATTAATCCCTTTACTTCTAACCCAAAGATACTTACTTCATAGATTTTGGAAATGTTCTTCAAAGCCTGGCAACCAGGACTAAATGAAACACACACACACACACACCAATTCTTTTGTTTTTGTTATACACTAAATACATTTCTGTTTGACATAAATCCAAATTAATACATATCAATATCCATGTACAATCACACACACCATCCACTTTATTAGGAACACCTGCACATTCAAGCAGTTATCTAATCAGCCAATCATATGGCAGCAGCACTATACAAAAATCCTGCAGATTCAAGAGCTTCAGTTAATGTTCATATCAAACATCAGAATGAAGAAAAAGTGTGGTCTCTGTGACTTTGATCGTGGCATGGATGTAGATATCAGCATGGCTGGTTTGAGGATTTCATAAAATGCTGATCTCCTAAGAATTTCACACACCACATTCCTTAGAGTTTACACAGAATGGTGCAATTTCATTAAATGCAGTGGTTAAGTTCCAAAATTGTTTTTTATTAAAGTTCATAATTATTCTATAAATGTTACTTTATTCTATAAATGTTACTTTAAGAGCTGCAAGAAATAACCTATGCACACAGTAGTGCTTGAATGTTTCTGAACCCTTTAGATTTTCTATATGTCTGAATAAATATGATCTAAAACATCATCAGATTTTCATACAAGTCTTGAAAGTAGACAAAGAGAACCCAATTAAACAAATAAGGCATGTAAGTATGTATTCACAAAAGTATGTGAACCTCTAGAATTAGCAGTTAATTTGAAGGTGAAATAAGAGTCAGGTGTTTTCAAACAATGGGATGACAATCTGGACCTACAGTGCCCACCACTAATATTGGCACCCTTGGTAAATATGAGGAAAGAAGGCTGTGAAAAATTGTCTATTGTTTAACCTTTTGATCTTTTGTTAAAAAAAAAAAAATCACAAAATTCTCTGCTCTTGTGGATATCAAACAATTGCAACCAAAACAGGTATATATTAAATAAACAAAAAAAAATTAAATATAGGTGTGCAACAATTATTGGCACCCTTTTGGTCAATATTTTGTGCTACCTCCCTTTGCCAAGATAACAGCTCTGAGTGTCATCCTATAATGCCTGATGTGGTTGGAGAATACATGGCAAGTGATCCGAGCCCATTCCTCCATACAGAATCTCCAGATCCTTCAAATTCCGAGGTCCACGCTGGTGGACTCTCCTCTTCAGTTCACCACACAGGTTTTCAAGTCAGGGGACTAGGATGGACATGGCAGGACCTTGATTTTGTGGTCAGTAAACCATTTTTGTGTTGATTTTGATGTATGTTTTGGATCATTGTCCTGCTGGAAGATCCAACCACGGCCCTTTTTGGCAGAGGCAGTCAGGTTTTCATTTAATATCTGTTGATATTTGATAGAGTCCATGATGCCATGTATCCTAACAAAATGTCCAGGTCCTCTGGCAGAAAAACTGACCAAAAACATTAAAGTGCCACCACCATATTTAACCATGGGTATGAGATACTTTTCCATATGGCTACCTCTCTGTGTGCACCAAAATCTTCTCTGGGGTTTAATTGCCAAAAAGCTCTATTTTGGTATATTGGACCATAGAACCCAATCCCAAAGTTTGAAGTTGAAGTTCCAGTAGTGTCTGGCAAACTGAAGACGCTTCAGTTTGTTTTTGCATGAGAGTAGAGGCTTTTTCTCTTGAAACCCTTCCAAACAACTTGTGTTGATGTAGGTGACTTCAGATTGTATTTTTGGAGACTTTCTGACCTGATGACACAACTAACTTCTGGAATTCTCCAGCTGTGACCCTTGGAGAATTTTTTGGCCACTCAAACCATCCTCTTCACAGTGTGTTGAGACAATATAGACACACGTCCTCTTCCAGGTTGATTCATAACATTTCCAGTTGACTGGAACTTCTTAATTATTGCCCTGATGGTGAAAATAGGCTTTTTCAATCCTTTTGCTATATTCATATAGCCACTTCCCATTTTATAAAGCTTAACAACCTTTTGCCTCACATCACAGCTATATTCCTTGGTCTTACCTATTGATATGAATGACTAAGGGAATTTGGCCTATGCGTTACCTCATATTTATTCCCTGTGAAACAGGAAGTCATGGTTGAACAATTTCCTGTTCCAAGTCACCCAGGTGTACTAAAAATGTAAAATATAAATGGGAATATACTTCAGATACATGTTTCTCATATGAATTCATAGGGGGGTCAATAATTGTTGCACATCTATATTTAACAAACTTTATTTTTTTAATAAACCTGTGTTTTTGCAATTCTTTGATATCCATGAGATCAGATTATTTCTGTTAATTTTTTTTTTATAAAAGATCAATGGGTTAAACAATAAAGACAATTTTTCACAGCCTTCTTTGCTCATACTTACCAAGGATGCCAATATTAGTGGAGGGCACTGTATCAAAGTCTGATCTTTACATCGCATGTCTGTGGAAATATATCATGGTACAAACAAAGGAGATTTCTGGGGACCTCGGAAAAAGAGCTGTTGATGCTCATCAGGCTGGAAAAGGTTACAAAACCATCTCTAAAGAGTTTAGACTCAGCCAATCCACAGTCAGACAGATTTTGTACAAATGGAGGTAATTAAAGACCATCGTTACCCTCCCCAGGAGTGCTCGACCAACAAACATCACTCCAGGAGCAAGATGTATAATAATCCAGGAGGTCACAAAGGAACTCTTCTCTGTTCTGGCACCTATGTGGTGGTATAAACTTCCCCTAGATGTCCAAACAGGTGAGTCACTGGTGGTCTTCCAACATTGTCTAAAGACCTACCTCTTCCTAACATACTTAAATTAGCACTTTTATTTAAAAAAAATTTTAAATTGTGTTGTCTGTGTGCTTTTGTTGCTATATTACCTCCCCAACAGAGTTGGTATTTTTAGTCTGTGACCTAGTGAACCAGTATCAGGATATATTTATTGATAGAGAATTCAAAGAAATTCTGTAAGTCACTCTGGATAAGGGTGTCTGCCAAATGTCGTAAAAGTAAAGGTAACTGAGGATAACTTCTAAGCAACTAAATGTTAGTGTTTACATTACCAAATGTTAATGTTCATGAGTCTACCATTAGGAAAACACTGAACAACAATGGTGTGCATGGCAGGGTGGCAAGGAGAAAGCCACTGCTCTCCACAAAGAGAATTGCTGCCCATCTGCAATTTGCAAAAGATGATGTGGACAAGCTAGAATGTTATTGGAAAAATGTTTTGTGGATTGATGGACATTTTGGTATAAATGAAAAGCGTTATGTTTAGAGAAATTAAAACAATGTATTCCAGCATAAGAACCTTATCCCCTCTGTGAAACCTGTTGGTGGTAGTATCATGGTTTGAGCCTGTTTTGCTGCATCTTTGCTGCTGAATCTCAAAAGAAAGTGGGGCATGCAGAAAGACAACGACCCTAAGCACACAAGTCTTTCTACCAAAAATGGTTATAGAAGTATAATGATGTTTTGGAATGGCCAAGTCAAAGTCCTGACCTTAATCCAATAGAAATGTTGTGGAAGGACCTGAAGCAAGCAGTTCATGTGAGGAAACCCACCAACATCCCAGATTTTGGAAGTTGTTCTATACTGAGGAATGGGCTAAGCTGATGTGCAGGACTGATCAACACTTACTGGAAATGTTTAGTTGCAGTTATTGCTGCACAAAGTGGTTAAACCAGATAGTGAATGCAAAGGTTTACATACTTTTTCCACTTACAGATATGTAATATTGGATCATTTTATTGAATAAATAAATGACCAAGTATAATATTTTTGTCTCATTTGTTTAATTCGGTTTACTTTTTCAGTTCAAATTTTTTAGGACATGTATGAAAATGTGTTGATGTTTTATGCAGAAGGTCATTTTCAAGCACCACTGTAAACACACACACACACACACACACACACACATATATATATATATATATAGAGAGAGAGAGAGAGAGAGAGAGAAATAGTATATGGTATACATACTTAGTGTCGTTACATGTAGAATTTGTTAATATCTGTGGAAAAAGAAAATGATCAGTGTCCTTCCAACATAAACTAGAGTTCATATTACTGTAAATTAAAAATGATGTACTGTGTGTAAGGCACACAATACAGCCTCACCAGAGAAATGACTTGCATCATGTTAACATTGAAGTCTGAAGTTTCAATGTCCAAACTATAATAGGCAGCTATAAAAAGAACGGAGAGAAAGACAGCTTGAGTTGAAATCCCAATTATTAATTTGCACTATATTGCTTTTTTATATTGATATTGACTATATTCTCTCACCAGTGCTGTTGCAATAGGAGGAACAGTTACAAGTATTTTGTTGGGTTTCTGAGGAGTAAAAGAATTAAAATACGTTTCAAATGTGATATGATAGCATGCTATATAACCAAGGTCTATAATGATCAGAGTATCAAAAGGCAAAAGGCTATAATAAGGATGAAAGAAATGATGACCCTGAATAATATAGCTCTAAAAGGAAGAGCATATATTGCCACCATGTTTGCTATACATACCAAAGGTGCAGTTCTTTTGGTCTGGAATGGCAAGTGAAACATATGCTGTTTGACTATTTCCATTGCTGAAAAATATATAGTTTGTGTTTATATATATATTGTTTCTGTATGTGTGTCTTGTATGTATATATTTATGAATAATTACGTATTTATATATGTAGTCAGCTCCATAAATATTTGGACATTGGCAAATTTATTGTTCTCCCAGCTGTCTAACACAGTATATTGGAGAAATTAAATAATTGACAGGAGCTCAAAGTGCAGAGTTTCAGCTTTAATTTGAGGGTATTTACATCCAATTAGGAATTACAGCATTTTTAAAATATGTGCCCACCCCCTTCCTTCTTTTTTTAAAGAGACAAAAAAATATTTGGGCAAACAAACTGTGCATTCAAGTCTTCCTGGGAAGTTCCTTTTTACAAGTTGTGAAGTCGTAATTACAATGTCAGGTGTGTTCAAGTCACTTTGGTCAGAGCAAGAGGGCAGTGTAACAAGGTTTTTTAACTTTACTTTTAGAAAACAAAGAACAAAGAATGCACAAAAGGTGTGTTTTTTTTGTTGTTGTTTTTTTAAATTCATGAAGCCACTGTAAACTTTATCGTTACATGTTATATTGTAATTGTACTTTGCTATCATATTTTGTGCAGTCAATTATCTTTCAACAAATTGATTCCACATTGATTCCACCATGTTTTCTTTCTGACACACCCCCATCTAGGAAACTCTGGGCTCAAAGAAAGTCCAGAGTTTCCCACTCGTAATTATGACTTTGCGGTGGAGTTTATGTGCATGTTCTCGTAAAAACAATATTTCCGACATGAATTGAATGCACCATACCATAATCTTAAATTAAATAATTGTTTTTAATACTTGCAGTCCTTTGCTGTGCTTCGGGTCATTGTTCATTTACACTACGAGGAACCATCCATTGACTTTTGAAGCAGATAATATATAGCCCTATAAACTTCAGAATTAAACTTGCTCTTTTTGTCAGCAGTCACATCATCAATAAATACAAACCTGTTCCACTGGCAGCCATACATGCCTACACCATAAGATGAGGCGGTATGCTTTAGATCATGAGCAGTTCTTTCCCTCTCTATAGTCTTCTCTTCACATCATCCTGGTACAAGCTGATCTTTGTCTCATCTGTTAATAGGATGTTGTTCCAGAACTGTCTGGTAAGCCTCAAAACAGAGTTTGCCAGAAACACATCTAAAAAAGCCCAATCATTTACATCTTGTGGTAAACCCTTTGGATTTACTCTGGTGAATACTTTGGTCTTCTCTTGATTGTTGACCTTGACATAGATGCATCTAACTCTTGGAGGCTGTTCTTGATCTGGCCAACTGTTGTGAAGGGGGTTTTCTTCAACAGGAAATGAATTTTTTGTCATCTACCAAAGTTGTTTTCTTCTGGGCCTTTTAGTGTTTGAGTTCACCAGGGCATTCTTTCTTTTAAAGAATGTACAAAATGTACACTTTTTTTTTGCTCTTTCTGATCAAAAATACAACAATTTGAAATGCTCAGAAACCAATGGTGTACTAACAACCAGACATCAAACAGGTCAGCCATGGAAAACAACAGCAGTTTATGAGAGCTGTGAAGAAAAACCTAAGAACAACAGTCAGTGACATCAACAACGTCCACAGGACAAGGGTGAAGAAATCGCAATCCACCATTCAAAGACGACTTTGAGAGCAGAAATATAAGGCCATACTACAAGATGCAAACAACTCATCAGCAGTAAGTCCAGTAATCAAAAGTCCAGATTGGATTGGACACAGCCACAGATGAGCTACAAAAGTTCTGGAATCAAGCTTAACCTCTACCAAAGTGAATGAAAGGCCAGAGTGTGGAGAAAGAAAGGATCTGTTCATGATCCAAAACAAGCTCATCAGTCAAGCACGGTGCAGGTAGTGTCATGGCATAGGCTTGCATGGCTGTCTGCCAATTTACAGAGAAATGCCTCTTAAGGTGTGCTGTGGTATCTGGCAACAGGATGCTAGCATCCTTTAAGTCCTGTAGACTGCGAGGTGGGTCCTACATGGATTGAACTTGTTTGTCCAGCACATCCCAAAGATTCGTATCAGATTGAGATCTGTGAAATTTGGTCAACACCTTCAATCCTTTGTCATGTTCTTCAAACCATTCCTGAAGAATTTTTTGCAGTGTGGCAGGGTGCATTATCCTGCTGAAAGAGGCCACTGCCATTAGGGAATACCATTGCTATGATGGTGTGTACAGGTCTGCAACAATGTTTAGGTAGGTGATACGTGTAAAAGTAACATCCACATGAATGCCAGGACCCAAGGTTTCCCAACAGAACATTGCCCAGAGCATCACACTGCCTCTGCTGGCTTGCCTTCTTCCCATAGTACATCCTGGTGCCATCTCTTCCCCATGTAAGTGACACACATGCACCTGGCCGCATGTCCACATGATGTAAATGAAAACGTGATTCATTAGACCTGGCCACCTTCTTCCATAGTACAGTAGCTCTTCTGTCGGATCAGACCAGATGGGCTAGTCTAATCTAATTGATAGGAACTTCATCATGCAGCAAGACAATAACCCAAAACACACTGCCAACACAACAAAGGACTTCATCAGGGGAACAAGTGGAAGGTTTTAAACTAGCCAATTCAATCACCAGACCTTAACCCAATTGAGCAGCATTTCACCTCCTTAAAAGGAGACTGAAGGGAGAAACCCACAAAACAAACAACTGAAAGAAGCTGAGGTACAAGCCAGGAAAAGTATCAAAAAAGAATAATGCAATAGTTTGTGATGTCAGTGGGTTGGCGAATTGATGCAGTTACTGCAAGCAAGGGATATGCACCCAAATGTGATGTGATATTTACTTTAATTTCTGTTCCAGTTATTTTGCTCACCTAAACACTGGGTGGTCTGCCACCAAAGGTGCCATGTCCTTAGTTGTTTAACACATTTAGATGTAAATATCAGGAAATGAAAGCTGAAATCCTGATCTATTGGCTCATGTCCATCTTTTGTTATTTTGTGTAATAACAATTACTGCTAAACATACAAGATTTCTTACCATGACACATTAACTGTGGTACTTGAATTGCAGATAATGTCAGGGCTAAGAGAACCATTGCACTTTTCAAAGTTTCCAACTGGTGGTCCTGCAGCACTGCTGCGACAAATCCCTTTTACTGTCAGGTTAAAAACTGGTGAATTACATGTTGTCTTTACTCTGTATATTCTATTTTCTGTAGCTCTATAACACTGTGGCACATTTCCTTAGTATGAGTACATTTCATCATCATTTCTTCCAAATCAACAGTTATTTCTACCAAATGGACATCAGAATCAACCAGAATCCAAATGAAAACTGTCAGTGGTATTGCATGCAAAATAAGCACTTTACAAGTATCAGTCTTTTATGATTTTAGTCTGTGTAGTAAGAGCACTCACCCACTTGCTCTACATCTCCAACCACATAAGCCTGTATGGAGGATTTATTCTGTACTGTGCTCACAGTTTGAATAATGCAGCATGTACTGATTGTCTGTGTTAATTGCAACACCACAGTGCATGTAGTCTGCCTAGATCAGAAGTTTTGAGCCATTAGCAACCTTACATCATATTTGCATAAGGATTTAATAGGAAAATAGCAAAGGAGAAGAAATTTGGATAACAGACCTTATAGCAGTCTTATTGGTACACATGACCGTCACATCCTAAAAATTTAAATAAATAAACTAACTTTTGTTTTTCACAAAGACTTATTCATCCCAACATATACATTCATGTTATACACACACGCGCACACACACACACACACGCGCACACACACACACACAAAACACATACTTAGTAAACACTCAGTAAAGAAAGTAAAATAGTGCTTACTTTGACTATGTTTGTAGCAGTTTCACTTCCATTTGACACACTACAACAAGCAATGAGAAAGAGGCATTTATCACAAGTTTGTAAGATTGGACAGTGCTGTGAAAAAAAGTATTTGCCCTCATCCTGATTTCTTCTGGGGTTTTTTTTGTATATCTCATACTAAATCATTTTAGATCTTCAAACGAAATACAATATAAAACAACGGCAACTTGAGTAAACACACAATACAGTTTTTATTAATTATTTTTTATTGAAACAAAAAAGTTATCCAACACATAGCACCCATGTGGAAAAGCGAATTGCCTACTTATACTTAAAATCTGGATGTGCCACTGTCACGAACCTCGAATCGGCACGGAAGCAGGAGCATGCGGCAGGTGTAGAGCGTCGTATCAGGAAGTTCAAGAAACGTAGTCGTAGGACAGGCAAGGGTCAAGCGATCGAGCGAACAACACAAACGGGGTCAGGCAGAGAGCGTAGTCGAAACCGGAAACAAGGGTCAAGGATCACGAGAAAACAAACAAACTAGAACGGCTTGGTAACGCAGAGAAACGCGTGACTGAGCGTATACTTCGCGTGGATTCTGGGTGAATGACTTCCCTAAGTACTAGCGGTGAGGGTGAGAGTGTGTGTGTGTGTGTGTGTGTGATTGGTGCCAGGTGTGTCCGATCAGAACTCCGGGGATGGTGAGCGCATGCGTGCATGAGAAGTGAGTGTTGCATCTTGGGAATTTGAGTTCTGATCGGACTGAGCTGTGACAGCCACCTTTAGCAGCAATAACTGTAAGCAAACGCAATTTACTCCTATGCTTTGGACCACTGTCTTGCTGCATAATCCAATTGTGTTTGAGATTAATTTACAGACAGCAGACCGGACATTCTCCTTTAGGATTTTCTGGTAGAGAACAGAATTCATGTTTCCCTCAATTATTGCAAGTTACCCCAGGCCCTGAAGCAGCAAAGCATCCCCACACCATCACACTCCCACCACCATGCTTGACTGTAGGTATGATGTTCTTTTTGTGGAATTCTGTGTTTGGTTTATGCCAGATGTTATGAGACCCCTGTCTTCCAAACAGTTCCACTTTCAACTCATCAGTCCACAGGACATTCTCCCAAAAGGATTGAGTGTCATCAAGGTGTGCCCAAAATTCAGACAAGTCTTAATGTTCTTCTGGGTTAGCAGTAGTTTTTGCTTTGCCACCCTTCCATGGATGCCATTTTTGCCCAGTGTCTTTCTGATAGTGGAGTCATGAACAGTGATCTTTATTGATGCAAGAGAGGTCTGTAGGTCCTTTGATGTTGTCCTTGGCTCTTTTGTGATCTCCTGGATGATGCTGTGCTCTTGGAGAAATTTTTGAAGGTCGGCCACTTCTGGGAAGGTTCACTACTGTGTCGAGTTTTTCCATTTGGAGATAATGGCTCTCACTGTGGTTCTTTGGAGTCCCAGAGCCTTTGAAATAGCTTTGTAACCCTTCCCAGACTGATCTTCTTCCTCATCATTTCTGGAATTTCTTTCAATTTTGGCCTTTTAACTAACTTCATGCTGTTGAAAAAGTTCTATTTATGTGCTGATTTGATTGAACAGGGTTTGCAGTAATCTGGCCTGGTTGCATCTAGTTCAGCTGAACCCCATTATGAATGCAGTTTCATAGATTTAGGGAATTAGTAACTATGGGGGCAAATACATTTTCACACAGGACCAGTTAGTATTGGATAACTTTTCGATAAATAACCTTATCATTTAAAAACTGTATTTTGTGTTTACTCAGGTTGCCTTTGTTTTATCTTAGATTTCGTATACATTTCTGAAACAATTTAGTATGAGATATACACAAAAACAGAAGAAATCTGGAATACTTTCTCACAGCACTGTACTTTTTAAAAGTTTTACTAAGCTGAGACATTATGAACAATGTACTGATATAAAGCTAACATATTTTCTATTATAGATTAAAGGCTGATGAGGAATACAGCCTGATGATATCAAAGCACTGCATGTCAACATAATACAAATTAAATAAATATTTTGATAGCATCTATTGAGGCTAAAACAATGTACCGCATATCTACTTTTCTCACCAAGCAATAAATACTGTTCTTCACATTACTTACTGTTTCCAAGTGTCCCAATATAAAATACACTTGTAGTAACTTACCTGACATTTTGTGTGATGGCAGCAGTAATGGGGGCTGACGTAGATACTCTGCTGTTGACAGTGGTGCCATTACTAGATCCACTGGGCGAATAGGTATTGATTTTTAATGGTGTAATTGTAGGAAGTGTGGGACTACATTCACTTTGATTTTGGAACAGATTCTGAAGCTGAAAAACATTTGAGATTTTAATCAGACTGGCAGGGTTAATTGTACATCTATTGTTAGGCACTGTATGTGTTTTTGAAAATTTTCTGTAAATGAAGAGATATTAAATTAACTGTCACAAAAAATTAAATGCCACTGATTACATGTAATTTTTCTCTTCAGATTTAAAGTTATATTCAGTGAATAACTTAACAATTCTATTCAAAAAAAAAAAAAAAGGTTAAAGGACAAAACAGTGAGCACATTTAATCAATCTCAAAGTGTGCACATAAAAAAGGATTTTCTGGACACAAGCTACTTTTTCTGGTGCCAGATCATAAAATAATGTAATAAAATGTAAATAATGGTAATGTTAGCAAATGTTTAATCCAGATTTACGCAACATGAAATAGCAATCATTTAAAATATCTTTACAAGTCATAAAGATGGAGCAGATTTAGCAAGCTAATCTTAGGCACTTTCTTTTGCATGGCAAAAGCAAATCCTGCACAATTCCCAACGTGATTTCAGGTCTATCTATATATTCTGTTCCAGCTGTAATTTTTTTTCTGCTACTCATGCAGCACCAAAAGACCCAGAACTACACTACCCCTGAGCCCCAGCACATCACATGTCTCACTAATCACTCTCACCTGAGTCTCCTTATGCCTTGCTAGCACCACTATTTAAGTTCTAGTTTTTCAGTGCGTCTCACTGTCAAGCTTCTGTTGTAATTGTTGTTTGTTGTTGTGTGTGCGCCAAAGTAGTCTGTTTTTTTGCCTCACATCCACAGTTCATGTTTATGGTTCTTGTTTTTGTGTTTTCATTATTTTATTTGTACTTCAGATAATAAACTATCTACACTTGCATCTGCCTCCCTCTACAATCCAGAACACTCTATCTTCTGCTTTCAGTTGGCACCTTGCTTTTAATTTCGCTTCTTAATAATTCATATGTCGGGGGGAAAAAAGTGCAGATGGATGCAAGTGATGACTTATTATTGTGAATCAAGAAACACTAGTATGAGGGGGCCTGGAGAGTCCTCTGAGAAAGGACAAGGGCCCTTAGACCAACAAAATTTTCTGGGAGCATTACCCTTAGCTTAGCCGGGAGGTAGCATAACGTAGCAAAGGGGCGTTGCGACTTCCAAGGCTAAGCACAAAAATGGAGTGACAGTCACTGCAAAGCCAGCAGGGGGAGTCCAAGGTGTAACCAGAGGGGGAAGTGATGTTCTCCATGTAGCAAGATAGGAGAGTGACAATCTCAGAGGAGCCAGGAGGCAGAGCGACATCCTCAGCGGAGCCAGAGTGGTGTCCTCAGCGGAGCCGGAGGGCTTAGTGACAGAGCAGGGAGACGGAATGATGCCCATGGCAAGGCTGAAATCTGTAATGGCATCCTCTGCGATGCAAAGGGGCAGGGAAATGCCCTCAGTGGAGCATGACGTCCTCAAAGTAGAGCGACGTCCTCAAAGGAGCAGGGAGGCAGAGCGACATCCTCAGCAGAGTAAGGAGACACGGTGACATCCTCAGCAGAGCAGGGAGACTGGGCAATGTTCAAAGTGGGGCAGGGAGAGTGGGAGACAGCTTCAGCCAGAATGGGAGCCCCCTCTCCAAAAAATATCCAGAGGAGGCACCTGACACTGGACCCAGCCATGAGTTGGAGTGGCTCAAGCCAGTCAAACTGCCTCTGGTTTACATTTACATTTATTCATTTAGCAAACGCTTTTATCCAAAGCGACTTACAAATGAGAAAATACAAGCAAAGCGATATATCAAGCAGAGAAGAATGCAAGTAGTGCTACCATACAAGATCCATTAATTGAGTTCTAGAAGAAGCAAAGTGTGCAGAGTAGAGGTGTAAGTGCCAGAGTAAGTTTTTTTTTAGGGGTTGGTTAGGTTTTCATGGAAGAGGTGGGTCTTTAGTTGGTTCTTGAAGATTGTGACAGATTCTGCGGTCCGGATTGAGGTTGGAAGTTCATTCCACCACTGAGGAACAGTTAGTTTGAAGGTTCTTGAAAGGGACCTTGAGCCACACTGAGTAGGTACTACTAAGCGTCGGTCGTTGATTGATCACAGATTGATTGGTTCTCCTGGATCTGCTCCTCTTGGGCCCACATGCAGTGATGCAAGTCTGCTGTATCCATGTTAAAGGACATGCTTTCTGTCATGAAATGTAAGTGCAGATGGATGCAGGTGCAGTCTTTTTATTGTGAACGGTGTAAAAATAGCAACTAAAATAGTGGGTAAACACAACACAAGAAAACATGTAGACTATGGGCAGAACTATGGCAAGCAAAATAACAAACAAACACAACCATCAACAGCAACAGAAGCTTGACAAAAAGGCACAGAAAAACTAGATCTTAAATAGTAAATAGTGGTGCTGATAGGGTGAAACAGGTGAACAGTGGAACATGTGACATGGTCATGTGACATGCAGTGGCTGTTGGGTACTGTAGTTCAGCACCCTTTAGACGCTAACCCGACATCATACCTCAATCAAATTTCTGATACTGGTTTATCAGGTGAATTAGACAAAAGCAGAAAATACTTATGTAAATATACATAATTGGTATTAGGTATATGTAAACCATTTAAATTTCAAGAAGCAACAAGGGAAAAAACTTCAGTAAAGTTGGAGAAGCCTAAATCTTTAGTGCACGTGTGTATTTATGAACATTCATACATAAGCATCACATTTTTTCACTGTAGCAGTTATCACTTCCATTAGTAACACAGTATAAGTAAACAAAAACAAAATAAATGTTCAACTTTCTTTCCACACATATAAAATGAAAATACCACTTCAGCACTTACCCATGCAGATATATCTGACTCATTAGACTCAGCTCCATTAACTTCAACACTGATTGTCATCCAGTAGTACACAGCTGCAAAAAAAAAACCCAAAAATGTTACAGCTGATCAAATGCATTTCTCATTTATGCCTGAATCAGAAATGTTTTACTGTGAATTAGGTAGTAATACTCACAGTCATTGTCACAGTTTTGTGAGAAGTTGCAATGCACTAGCCAGGGTGCTGTATCATAATAATAATAATAATAATAATAATAATAAAATTAATTATGGGCATGTCTCAAATTTTAAAGTCAACATTTTAATCAATGTATAATATACAGTAGATATAAAAATTCTACACACCTGTTAAAATTATAGGTTGTTGTTATGTAAAAAAAAAAAAAAAAAAAAAAAACCCACAACAACAACAACATGAAACCAAGATGAATCATGTCAGAACTTTTTCTATCTTTAATGTGATCCAGCAACCAAAAGAATTTCTAAAACATGAAATATACCAGGAACACCAGGAATATCTGGCAAGTACTGATCACTCCCTACATGAGACAACAATTTCTCATATTCTTCACATATCTGGGCTTTGGGCAAGAGTGACTAGACAGAAGCCTTTCTTACAAAAAAAAAATCCATCCAATCCTAGGGCTCTAGTCAAGATAGAGGGAATCACAGATAGCTCCAAAACCACCTACAGGCCCCTCCGAAACCATTGGAATGGCAAGGACAATTCATTTGTTTGTGCTATACACCAAAGACATTTGGCTTTGAGATCAAAAGATGGATATGAGATGAAAGTTTAGGATTTCAGCTTTTATTTCCTGGTATTTACATCTAGATGTATTAAACAATATAAAACATAGACCCTTTTGTATCAGACCACACAATCCCTTCCTTTGATGCAGCAATAACTGCATCAAGCCTGCAACTCACTGACATCACCAAACTGTTGGTTTCTTCTACTATCGTGATGTGATATTTGGGGCGGCTGTAGTAGAGCAGGTTGTCTACTAATCGTAGGGTTGGCGGTTCGATTCCCAGCCCACATGACTCCACATACCGAAGTGTCCTTGGGCAAGACACTGAACCCCAAGTTGCTCCTGATGGCAAGTTAGCGCCTTGCATGGCAGCTCTGCTACCCTTGGTGTGTGAGTGTGTGTGTGAATGGCTGAATGAGACACAGTGTAAAGCGCTTTGGAAAAAAGCGCTATATAAGTGCAGACCATTTAGTCGTGTTGTATACTGCTGATGTTTGTTAAGAAAGACCTTTTTGAGAGCAGAGGTTTCAACCCATAGGCTACTTGTAAACACTGGGCAAAGGAGGGGCAAGATTACACAAAAACATATGCCTATATAGAGTCATGTGAAAAAATAAGTACACCCCATGGAAACTGTTGCTTTTAAATAAAAAATGTTTTTAACATATTTGGACAAGCAAATATTTGATCCTCTTTGAAACACTGCCTATTAATTAAGGTGAGACACTATCAAATGACACATAAAATTAACATTTTTTAGTAATTTTCAGAATTTAAATTAACAAAAAACAGATCAATCGCATGGAAAAAGTAATTACACCCCTACATTTATCACACTTTCAAATACATAAAATTTGAATAAGGTGTTCAAGATTGGGTGCCAGTGATTAGAACCTGCTTAGAGAGTGCAAGTGGAACCTGTCAAGAGCCCCAAAATTTCATCACAGGATCTACTAGTAGTCTTGCAATTGTTGGTGTCAAAGTGCATTCTTCTACAATCAGAAAGAGATTGCACACATTTGACCTGCATGGGAAGCATGCCAGAAAAAGCCTTTGCTGTCTAAAAAGAAAAACAGAGCAAGACTACAGTTTGCCAATTAGCATATAGGCATAGACCAGGCCTTTTGGAATAATGTGCTCTGGACAGACAAATTAAAAATAGAGTTGTTTGGCCACAGTAACAGCAGACATATTTGGCTCAAACCAAAGACAGGTTTTACCACCTGTGAAGCAAGGTAGTGGAAATGTTATGGTTTGGAATTGCTTTGCTGCCCCAGGGACCGGACAGCTTGCATTTGTTGATTCAACTATGAATTCTGCATCATATCAAAGAGTGCTTGAAGATAATGTGAGGCCATCTGTCCAAAAGCTGAAGTGGAACTGAAAGTGTACCTTTCAACAGGATAATAATCCTAAGCACAATAACAAATCTACCAAGGAATGGCACAAAAAAGAAGAAATGGAGGGTTATGGAATAGCCTAGTCAAAGCCCGGATTTGAATCCCATTAAAATGTTGTAGCGGGATGGGCAGTACATGCAAGAAAACCCTCAAACATCTTGCAACTGAAAGAATATTGCATGGAAAAGTGGTCAAAAATTCCAGCAAGCCAATGTCAGAGACTGTTGGACAATTATGTAAAACTCCTACAAGAAGTTATTTCTGCTAAGGAGGGGAATAATCGCTTCCAAGGCCAAGGGTGTACTTAATTATACCACAGAAGAATATCACACCTATTGATATTTCTGTTGAATAAATGATTAAAAAACTTTTTTTTTTTAATAGGCACGTTATACTTTCCATGGGGCGTACTTATTTTTTCACATGACTGTATGTATGTATGTGTGTGTGTGTGTGTGTATAATATATATATATATATATATATATATATATATATATATATATATATATATATATATATATACACCAAAGTCTGGTGACAATTTCATGTGAATAGCCTCGTTGGAAACATATGTTAGGGAGGCGGGACTCCCTCATCACAGCCGTGTCAACTGACAGACATGGTGTTATTGGTGCTTTCAGTATTGCTCATGCCCAAGGCATTTCCCATAGTGACATACCTCATTCCTGTTATCAGAGAACCAGGGTTACGTAAGTAACCTAAAGTTGTGGTACTATTGTTTACTACTGTTGTGTTTGCTGGATCTTTGGTCCCTAAACTATCAAGACAGAAAGAGAAACACTGTTTCCACAAGAGTAGCATGTGGTACAGCAACCGAGAATACTTAATGAAGGTTACTTTGATTACTAATACAGAACCATGCTAAAATAACTCTATATGGTTAACCCACCATTTGTTGCATTAGCAAATGCTGTGACCAGTGAGGTTGCAATAGTTGTGGTGGTACTATTCACTTCTGAAGTGTTTGTTGGTTTCTTGGTTCCTGGACAAACGAGACAGAGAGAGAAACACCTTTTCCACAAGAGTAGCATGTGGTACAACAACCAGGAACACTTAACAATGGCTACTTTGATCAGGAATACAGAACCACGCAAAAACAAATGTACTCTGTTAACCCACCTGTTGTAGTTTCAGCAGTAGCTATGACCTGTGGGCTCATGGTAGTTGTGGTGGTAGTGTTTGCTACAGAAGTGATCGTTAGATTATTGGTCCCTGAAACTTTCAGACAGAAAGAAAAACACCTTTTCTACAAGAGTAGTATGTGGTACAGCAACCAGGAATACTTAATGAAGGTTACTTTGATTACTAATACAGAACCATGTTAAAATGACTCTATTTGGTTAACCCACCATTTGTGGCATTAGCAAAAGCTGTGACCAGTGAGGTTGCAGTAGTTGTGGTGGTAGTATTCACTTCTGAAGTGTTTGTTGGTTTCTTGGTTCCTGAACAAACGAGACAGAGAGAGAAACACCTTTTCCACAAGAGTAGCATGTGGTACAACAACCAGGAACACTTAACAATGGCTACTTTGATCAGGAATGCAGAACCACGCAAAAACAAATGTACTCTGTTAACCCACCTGTTGTAGTTTCAGCAGTAGCTATGACCTGTGGGCTCATGGTAGTTGTGGTGGTAGTGTTTGCTACAGAAGTGATTGTTAGATTATTGGTCCCTGAAACAGAAACACTTTTTTTTTTTAATTTTTTTTTTTTTACAAGAGTAGCATATGGTACAGCACCCTTTTGTAACATTAGCAATAGCTGTGACCAGTTAAACAGTGGTAGTTGTGGTACTCATGTTCACTACTGATGTCTATTTGTATATTTGGTGACTAAACCACTAAGCCAGAGGGAGAGAAAAACAATAAAATCAAACACTAATAATTATTTTTAAAAATCATTGTTTTAACGCAAAAAAATATGCTTTAGCGGGTTACAGCAACCAACCCTTTGAATCAAACATACACACATCCTTGTTTTTCCTTACCAGATGTTATAACCTGGTGTAATGTGGATGATGTGTTCATAACAGCAGTTGGGGGAACTGAAATAAGCTGTGTAGCTATTTTTGTTGATGATAGAAATCCTTGTCCTCCTGGTGCTGTTGTAGTTGCATTTGTTGTCAAGGTGCATGTTACTGGGGGAAAAGACATAGAAATAAGCAAATGAGACAAATTACAGTCCCCTCTGAAAATACTGGAATGGTAAGACCAATTCTTTTGTTTTTGCTATACTCTGAAGACATTTGGTTCTAGATCAAAACATGAACATGAAATGATAGATCAGAATTTCAGCTTTAATTTCCTGATATTTACATCTAGATGTGTTAAACAACTTTGGTGGCACACCATCCACTTTATGTAACCTAAAGTATAGGAACAGATAGTCCATCCTTTCATCCATTTTTTGTACTGCTTATCCTACACAGGGTCATGGCCTATCCCAGGGGACTCAGGGCACAAGGCAGAGGACACCCTGGACGGCATGTCAAACCATCGCTAGGCGCACACACACACACACACACACACACACACACACACACACACACACATAGACACACTATGGTCAATTGAGAGATGCCAATCAGCATACAATGCATATCTTTGGACTGGGGACTAAACCCCCTAAGCAAGTAGAGAACATGCAAGCTCCATGCACACAGGGTGGAGGTGGGAATCAAATCCCCAACCCTGGAGGTGCAAGACAAATGTGATAACCACTAAGCCACCATGCCCCGTAGGAACAGATAGTCTTAAAGTAGATTAATGGTCTGGTCTGGTCTGCACTTATATAATGCATTTTTTTTTTTTTTTAACCCTTAGCAGTTCTACAAAGCGCTATACACTGTGTCTCAGTGTGTTGGTAGTGTGTTTTGGGACATTGTCTTGCTGCATGATGAAGTTCCTCCCAATTAGATTGGATGCATTTCTCTGTAAATTTGCAGAATGTTTCTGTAGACTTCCGGATTCATTCTGCTGCTACCATCATAAGTTACATCATGAATTCAAACCCAATCCAGGACACTACCTTCACCATGCTTTCCCGATAAACCTGTACGTTTTGGATCATGAGCAGATACTTTCTTTTTCCGCAAATTGGCCTTTCCATTACTTTGGTAAAGGTTAATCCTGGTTCCAGAACCAGGATTTGTGGCTCATCCAATCTGACTTTCCGATTCTTACTGCTGATGGGTGGTTTGCATTTTGTGGTATGGCCTCTATATTTCTGCTCTCAAAATCTTCTTTGAACGGTGGATGAAATGACTTGCTTTTCTCTGATAGACAACTCTCTGATCTTCATGTTGGCTTATCCATTTTAAGTGTCTTCACAGCCTGACATCCAGGGCTCAAACCAAGAGATGACATTCAGAACTATTAACTCAATGTTTAAACTTTAAACAATCAATCTAACAGGGTACACATGGGCAACAATAAACACCTGCCAGTCACAAGTTCCAATATTTTTGATCATTTGAAAGATGGGTGGGTTCAAACAAAAGGGGACATGTTCTTGTTTAACACATCTAGATGTAATTATCAGGAAATGAAAGTTGAAATTCTGATCTATTGTCTCATATTCATCTTTTGATATCAAAACCCAAATGTCTTCAGTGTACAGCAAAAAAAAAAAGAATTGGCCTTGCCGTTCCAATATTTTCAGAGCAGACTGTAATTTACCCAGACATTAAGTGTTCTTTTTACTGTAAAATAAATTTGAAGTCAGTCTCTGGTGCTGCAGGACTCCAATTTTCTAACGGTAAAATGTTCACTTTCCTAATATTATATTATGCTCATTTTAGGCTGTGAAAATACCAGCAGTGTCACGATTTCCCCTTGAACCAGCGCTGCAGTATTGCAGAGTGCTCGGAAAACCGAAGCGCAAGCTCATGGCGCGAGCCCGAAGCGCAAACCCGAAGCGCGAGCCCGAAGCACAAGCCTGAAGCACGAGTCCGATGCGCAAGATCTTACCGAATGCACGCTTTTGGTTCTTCAATGACATTGACTTTGTTTACTTTGGACATGTGCTTTTGTTATGGTTTCTGTCCTGTCCCTGCCCCTGTCTTGTCATTGGTTGTTTTCCGTAGGTGTGTTTTCAGCGGTCCTGTGTTTCACCCCTGATAATGTTTGTCTTTTAAACCCCTCGTGTCTCTTTGCACGGCGCCTAATATTGAGTTTATCTCATTACTAAGCGGTTGTTCCTCATTTCTCATTTTGTTTCATGTTCACTGAGCTCGTTTCTCGATTCTCATTCTAGCCTCGCCCTATTTATGCCTGTTTGTAGATCGCCTGAGCTTTTGCCTGTTATTTGACCACGTTTTTGATTACCGTTTTGGATTTGTCTGCTTGTCCTTCTCTCTCTAATAAACCTCTTTCACTGCACTTGCATCCATCCTAACCTCCATTACGTAAGTTTCATGACAGAATACTATGCCTACTATGGATGCAGCAGGAGAGCGAGGAGAGCATCACAGCAGTGTACATGGGGATGTCTGGCCACCCTTCATGTCAGTCCAGTTTCCCCTGTGGACTGTCATAGACCTCCCGGAGACGAATTACGGATTGTGTGACTACCCGAGGCAGTTCTTATTCCACAGCCAAATGTACTTTTCGAGCCTGGCGAACCACAAGCCGGACAAGAGGCAGTGGCTTAGGTTCATTGTGTCCCGGTTTTATGGCCCAGCCCATGAATGGGCAGAGCATCTGGCCAGTACATGGTCAAGTGCCCTCAACAATGTAACTCAGTTTGCAGAACTATTCTTGAAGAAGTTTGGGCATCCAGGAAAGAGCTACAACCTGGATCGGCTTTTGAGGGGAGTCAGTGTGACAAACAAGCCTGACCTGCCATTCCACACCTACTATGAGTGGATTGACAGGGCAGCCTCCACAGCTCAGCTTCAGTCCCCGGCCGACATGGTAGTCTTGTAGTTGACACAGACCTGCAGGACCAAGGGCTGCGGAAAAGAGGCCCTGCTACAATGTCCCACATGCAGGAAACTTGGGATCCATGGATCATATTTCTGCTCTCGGGGATGTTTCAAGAGCAGCTGGCGTACTCACAAACGGCTCCACAAGAGAGTGCCTGCGGCACTCCAGCCTGAGGTCAATGTGGCGACCTCAGCTCCAGAGTTCCAGCTCGAGACCCATGAGAAGGTCTCACCTGCCGAGCTCCAGCCGGAGGTCAATGTGGCGACCTCATCTCCAGAGCTCCAACCTGAGACCCACGAGGTGGTCTCACCTGCCGAGCTCCAGCTGGAGGTCAACATGGTGACCTCATCTCCAGAGCTACAGCTCGAGATCCACAAGGTGGTCTCACCTGCTGAGCTCCAGCCGGAGGTCAACGTGGTGACCTCAGCTCCAGAGCTCCAGCTCGAGACCCATGATATGGTCTCACCTGCCAAGCTCCTGCTAGAGGTCAACAAGGTGACCTCCCAAGCCATGTTCACGGCTGAGATCAAAGAGGCGACCTTTCAAGCCCAGTTCCTGTCCCAGGTCGAAGAGATGGCCAACCCAAGTTCTGCTCATGCCAAGTTCCTGTCAGAGGTCGAAAAAACGACCTTTCAAGACAAGTTCCTGTCCGAGGTCGAAGAGGCGACCTCTCAAGCCAAGTTCCTGTCCGAAGTCGAAGAGGCGATCTCTCAAGCCAAGTTCCTGTCCGAGGTCGAAGAGGCGACCTCTCAAGCCAAGTTCCTGTCCGAGGTCGAATAGGCAACCTCCCAAGCCAAGTTTCTATCTGAGGTCGAAGAGGCGACCTCTCAAGCCAAGTTCATGTCTGAGGTCGAAGAGCCGACCTCTCAAGCCAAGCTCCTGTCTAAGGTCTAAGAGGTGACCTCCCAAGCCAAGTTTCTATCTGAGGTCGAAGGGGCGACCACTCAAGCCAAGTTCCTGTCTGAGGTTGAAGAGACGGCCTCCCAAGACACGTTCCAGTCTGAGGTCGATGAGGCAACCTTCCACGCCACATTCCAGTCTGAGATCGATGATGTGACCTTCCACACCAAGTTCCAGTCTCAGATCAACTATGTGACCTTCCACGCCAAGTTCCAGTCTGAGATTGACGATGTGACCTTCCAAGCCAAGTTCCAGTCTGAAACCAATGTCACGACCAACCAGGTTCTGCTCACGCCTGAAACCAACATCACGACCAATCAGGTTATGCTCACACCAGAGTCTGTTGACACAACCAACCAAGATCTCCTCACACCTGAAGCCGACATCACGACCAAAAAGTTCGACCAACAAGGCTCACGCCTGAAGCATACGTCAGGACCAACCAAGTTCCGATCACGACCAAGTCTGCTGACAAGGACAACCAAGTTCCGCTCACACCTGAGTCTGCTGACACGGACAACCAAGTTCTGCTCACGCCCGAGTCTGCTGACACGGACAACCAAGTTCTGCTCACGCCCGAGTCTGCTGACAAGGACAACTAAGTTCTGCTCACACCCGAGTCTGCTAACATGGACAACCAAGTTCTGCTCACGCCCGACTCTGCTGACACTGACAATCAAGTTCTACTCATGCCTGAAGGAGACGTCATGTGTAACCAAGTTCTCTTCATGCCTGAGAATGACGACACAGCCAACCAACCTAGCGTAGTATTGAGTTTATTTCATTACCAAGCGGTTGTTCCTCATTTCTCGTATTGTTTCATGTTCACTGACCTTTCTCGTTTCCCGATTCTGATTCTAGCCTCGCCCTATTTATGCCTGTTTGTAGATCGCCTGACCTTTTGTCTGTTATTTGACCATGTTTTTGATTACCGTTTTGGATTTGTCTGCCTGTCTCTCTCTCTAATAAACCTCTTTCACTGCACTTGCATCTGTCCTAACCTCCATTACGTAAGTTTCGTGACATGTAGGTTATTATTGATAGGTTCAAGAATGCATATTTTACCTAAATTCACATAGTCAGTCTAATTCAAGGAAAGAGATTTACCCTAATTTTTCCACTGATCTTTTGAACCTACACATATTACACTACTGAAAGTAACTACAATGACACTAATTATACTCTCTCTTATAAACACCAACTCTTTCTTTTTTTATTGTTGGAAATCAGAAACTAGTCGCAGATAAAAACCAGTCCAGCAGGTTGTCTAAGTTATATTCAGGTTAAATGAACCATTGTGTTTCAAGCATTTGTACAATAACAAACAGGAAATAATGCCACCTGTTGACGCACTATATGTCGTAGGTGTTTTCCACTTTAATAAACACAATGACATGCATCTCAAGCCACATGACCAATATAAAAAGAAGGATGAACACGTCCTATAGAGGAAACATTTTTTCAAAAGATGTCTGTCGAAAAGAAAGTCGACAGACTCCTTTTGCTCCTTTTTCTATATATGTATAGGTGTTTTTTTTTTTATCTGACATTTTGAAGAAGGGTCCAATTTTCCATTAGACTTCATTTAGTGTGTTTCTCATTCATGCATTAAAGCTCCTCTGAAGTGAACAGATTACATTCACATCAACATTATCATAATACAACTCTAAAATGTGTGGCATTATGGCTATGATGTATGATGTTATGTCTTACCTGTGTGAGACAGCAGGAATAGGACAGAGAGTAGAACATGGTCCAGAACCTTCTGTGGCCTGTTACACGACACAAAGAGGCTTGTACTCACCATCCTTCTGTAACGAGATGGGCAGGGTGAAGTAACCGCTGTAATTCATTTACATAGTCTTTTTCTAACTTTGCAGCTACTGACATGCTGCAAAAGCTGACTTGTACAACTTTTTTTCATATTTATGTATTTATTTGTTTATTGTTGTTTTGCTATATGTTTGCTATATATATATATATATATATATATATATATATATATATATATATATATATATATACCTGCAATTTGAATGTGATGTTGACATAAAACTCATGATGTTGAAATATTAAACTAATATACCATATATGCAGCATATATGAAAAAACGATAATGTGGTACTCTTTAATATCTAGACAGTTTTCTTTATAAATATCATCCACTTCAAGATTCAGTAAATTATTGTAGTTTTTTAGAACTTAAATAAGCTTGAAAGTAGCATTCCATGCATCCCAATCCATTTGAACTTACTCAATAACAATTCCTTTTCCTTCTCTTTTATAGTTCCCTTCAGCACTAGACATTTTAATCTATTATCCTGATGTAAAACTTTCTTACAAGTTTCAGTGTTTTCAAACTGCAATGTGTTTTTCTTTTCTAAAAACAGCTACAGGATATAGTTTCTTATAAATATATTTTGTTCTGAAATGTTAAATATGTTAAGTGAAGACATTAAGTGAAAATAATATATTTGTTTCAGTGGGGTGGCTACTCAAGTTTTATTTAAAGTAATGCCTTGTATATTTATCTCTGAACAGACACTGAGATGACCATATTTTCTTCAAATTATTTTTCATTAACTCATTGATTGTCAAAAGGCTGAGAAGGTCAGTCCAGATGACCAGCCACAGATTCCAGTCTCTTACTGAGGAATGTTCCCAAGCAGATTGACCAGTAAAAACGAGCTTCCAAAAACTGACCGCCTGCTTCACCACCTCAAACCAAAATGAGGACATTGCTGCTGCTGACCAATCTGTTTGTCACTCACTCTCTCATTTTCCATGAATAAGAGCCTGAGGTATGTAAACCTCAGATTTATTTTTCAGAAAAATTTTCATAATTTTTTAACCAAATTAGTAATAAAACTACAAAAGGTGATAATAATAGGATTGTCAAGGCTTTTAGATAACAGAGCTAAATTAAGCCCCACAGATAATAGTACTACTATTAACCATTTATATAATTTATGGTAAGTTATTGAACATGTGACCAGTTCATTTCTGTTTTTCACTTTTTTTTTAATGTTCCTAACAGGGTAAAGAGATTTATTAAAGGTTATGAGAGGGTAACCTCGTGTAAATGGCAAATAATGATAAAGCAAACACTGACACATTAACCACATGCATACCCTGACCACACCCAAAATGATGTCAGCAGCCCTACCAATTGAGTGGAGAAAATATTCCATCAAAGTGCAGTGATCTGTTTTATTAAAACCTATATTATTAGATAGGCTACAATGTATACTGTCAGTTTAATGTCATTAATTTACAGTTGGCTATGACGAACTGGGCACACTCGCGCGCACGCGGGGACACACACACACACACACACACACACACACACACAAACGTAGGTAAATCTTCGCCCTGGAATTACTGGAAATATTGCGTATTTCCACTTGAGCAATGCTTGTTTGTCTTGTTTGTAGAATGTCTGATAAAAAGGCTTTATTTTCGGAAGCTTCCTATCATTAGTCCTTTTTGCACATAATTTGAAAAGCTTCCTTAGAAATCTAGAATTCTTAATTTGACTAGCCTTTATCGACTTGCATAATTTAATACTGAATGTAATTTGAAAATAATTCAAATTTAATTTAAAACTTAAAACCAAATTAAAACTTCAAATATAATAAATCTTTATCAGAAAAGTAAACACCATAGTCTAAACTGCCCCATATTTATACGCTCACTAAAAGACATGGTCAAAACTAGATCTTAATAGACTATCCAATAAAACACTTACGTAGTCGTATTCAGGATATACATAACGATTAATAAATTCGTATGAAATTAGAGTATTTGTTTGTATCAGAATGAAGTAGGATATATAAATGTTGTAGACGTTAAGTGATCAGAGCTTGATAGTGTAAGGGCCCCCAGTACCTTGTAGTCGGACATCGGCGAGCAGCGCGTGTGCCAGCGTTTATATTGTCACGTGCGAGAGCGGAGTTTCCGCCATCCGCAGACTGACGGTGATTTCCCTCAATAACCCATCGGTTTTTCCCAACCGTCGGGTTCAGATCTGAATTTGGATCCAGCGTCTTTGCTTATATGAAACGACAAAGGTATATGTAGCTACCGTTTATGTCTTTGAATAAATTGTGCGTCTGTGTTGCCTTGTATGCCAGAGTTAATTAATCTGCCTTAGGCTGAGGCAGACTGCAAGTAAAACAACTGCTTGTATAACCCGCCTCTTTCTCCTGAAAATGTGACCCACCCTGTCATACAATGACTCCAAATCTGGCTACAAAAAAAAAACAACAACAAAAAAAACTCATAATAGCTTCAAGTTTTCATTGGGCACAACCTTCTGTATCAGATATTGTACATACTGAATATTCTGATGAGAGACAAAAACGCCTATTGTTAAAACACTAATAACTATTTTGAGAAATCATATTCTAACCTAAGAGACAAACACACATTAATAATATTTGCTTAAAAAGAATACAAAACACGTGACTTGTTCACGTCAACTGGATCCACCCATACATTTATCATACCTGTCACTTATGCACACCTTGCCCAGGCGTTTTTCACTGTTTGTCAGACCTGTTACTATAGTTCTAAAAACATAAAAAAAAATATGGAACATTAAAACAATTTTACTGTTGCAATGTGATACCTGGTTTTATATTACTTACACATGCCTGTGAATGAATGGTTTGTGTTACGTGTAATTGGTTGGTAAAAAAGTTGGTTATTAAACAAAGTAACAGAAAGTTTATGTGCACATAAAATTCAGTCTGACTGAATTTCCTTCATTCAACACAATACAAAGTTTAGCCATTCTGGGGTTTTTTTTTGTTGTTGTTGTTATTTTTTAGTTCTTCCATAACATGGCTCAAGAGGGAATCCACCTGCCCATGAGGGAAGGGAAGCTTTTCACACATTTAAAAGAACTAAATTTGATGAATGTGATAATAAGTGTGTGGCATTGTAAGAGGTCAGACTGTAGATGGTTGGTTGTAGTGCGTATGTGCTGATGTAGGAGGAAATGAATGTGACCCACTTGTTCAGACTTGCTTCGCCTAATGAAATTATTAAGTTATGGCTTTATATGTAGCTATTTCAATATAATTTTATAGTCTGTAACATGAACATATTAAGTAAATATATTTCAGGTATAACAAAATCGGGGGTTCTTCAGCTTGTAGTTAGTACTTTACTGTCCTAAATATTTCATGGGGCTTATAATATTTCAGGGGGAAATATTTCAGGGGGGAAAAGCATCTGTGTGATTCTGCCTGGCATTTATGGCTCTCGATACAACAAGGGGAACCTATATGTTATCACTTCTTCACAGCTCGAAGACACAGTAGACTTGATTCTTTTGTGTACCATGATACGTGCACCAACTTCCATTTGGGCATGATTTTGGTGGAGGCAGTATGATGCCCTGGGCAAAGTTCTGCTGGGAAACTTTGGGTCCTAGCATTCGCATGGATTTTACTTTGACCTGTACCACCTACCTAAAAATTGTTGCAGACCAAGTATACCCCTTTATGGCATCGGTATTCCTTAATGGCAGTGGCCTCTTTCAGCAAAATAATGCACCCTGCCACACTGCAAAAATTCAAGGTGTTGACTTGGCTGCCAAATCCAACTTACAGAGCTTAAAGGATCTGCTGCTAACTGCTTGGTCCCAGATACCACAACACACCTTCACAGGTGTTGTGGAGTCCATGCCTCAATGGGTCTGAGCTGTTCTGGCAGCACAAGGGGAACATACACAATATTAACCATTACACATATACAAATCAGCACCAGTATTGGTGAGCCTGTGCCCACTGCAGCCTCAGCTTTTTTTTTCATGGCTGACAAAAGTGGGACCTGACATGGTCTTCTGCTGTTGTAGCCCATCCACCTCAACATTCAATGTGTTGTGCATATTGAGATGCTTTTCTGCTCACCACAAATGTGGTTATCTGACTTACTGTAGCCTTTCTTTAAGCTAGAACCAGGCTGGCTATTCTCCATGGATCAAGGTATTTCCATCCACAAAACTGACGCTCACTTAATGTTTTCATTATTGCACCTTTCTGAGTAAACTCTAGAGACTTTTTGCATGAAAGTCAGAGGACATCAGCTGTCATAGAAATGTCAAAATCACTGAGATCACAATTGTTCCCCCATTCTGATGTTTGATGCGAAAATTACCCGATGCTGCTGGCCTGTATCTGGATGATTTTATGCACTGCACTGCTGCCACCAGGTGTGCCATGTTTAATTAGCCTATCTCCGTACACTCCAAATACTTCCATACACTCCATTTAAACCATGCAGCTATTTCATCTCACAAACCTTTACTACATTTGGGGAAAAACTCTCCCTCCGTAAGATATTTTTGGCAATGTTTAAAAAACATCCACTCCTTATGACATACAAATCACTAATGTCGTAAATTTACACATATGCACCTTACAGATCTGGTAGCTTCCTAAATTATACAGTGCTGCAGGGAAGGTGCATTTTTGTAGGCCAACACAGAAGTTAGCATCACTCTGGTTCCCTCAACAAAAATCCAGTAGGATTTTTCCATAGGCTTTTAAATTATTGCAGAAAATAAGCACTGTGACCAACAAAAGTATATGATTCTTACACGCTTTGTTCATCAAGATAATCTTCACAAATGAACACAACTTTTATGAATTTTGAAGCCTAAATACAATAGCCAGAAGTAAAAAGTTAAAGTTAGGCTAAAATGAACTATACCACGGTTGCATGACTTCACATCACCACCACTAAGCTTCTGACAATTCTTTCAATCTTTATTTAAAAAACACTACAGATGGAAAATAATATAAATTGATGAATCTACAAGTTGGAAAGTTTGAGTTAGAATAGTTTGCAAGAGCATGAGTATAAACACAACAAGGCTGTAGTAGATGGGTTTTCCTGTTCAGCATGAACATTTAATGTCCCCAACAACCTCTGCAGTCCCATTTAATCACTTGTTATCAACTGCCTTTTCAAGACATGTAAAAGCTTTAAAAAATCACGAGTGGAATATTACTGATGTATTTTATATTGTAGAATAAAACATGGTATCTTGAGCTTGTGTTAATCACAGACCTTATTTCAGGCATTTAACCAAAAGCCCATTCAAAAAAATCATTGACTTCGGGACAATGGAAGCAGAAGTGCTAAAATGCTAAAAAAAAAAAAAAAAAGGTCTCATTCCTGCACCACTATATTATCAAATGTATGGGCATGGGTGTTGTGAATCAGGCAAGAGACGTGGATTGGAGAGCTACACTGACAAAGGTTAACAAATGATTTTTTGAGAAAGTGACGAATAATATTCCTACAATTGAGAATAAAGGTCTTCCTCAAATAACTATTGAAACTCAGTCTCGGTTCCTTAAGGGTAGGTCAATACATAACAATATTCATCTGGTACTTGACGTCATAGAATACAATCAACTAAGTTAGGACGAAGGACTTGTTTTATTTTCAATTTTTTGAAATCTTTTGATATGGTTGGACATCCATTTTCATTTTGGTTTTGGTCCAAAATTTATAAATATCATCAAAATACTTTATAGTGACTAAAATACAGTGGTGCTTGAAAGTTTGTGACTTTTCTATATTTCTGCACAAATATGACCTAAAAAATCATCAGATTTTCACACAAGTCCTAAAAATAGATTAAGAGAACCCAACTAAACAAATGAGACAAAATTTATACTTGGTCATTTATTTGTTGAGGAAAATGATCCAATATTACATATCTGTGAGTGGCAAAAGTATGTGAACATTTGCTTCCAGTGTCTGGTGTGAGCCCCTTGTGCAGCAATAACTGCAACTAAATGTTTCCGGTAACTGTTGATCAGTCCTGCTCATCGGCTTGGAGGAATTTTAGCCTATTCCTCAGTACAGAACAACTTCAACTTTGGGATGTTGGTAGGATTCCTCACATGAACTGCTTGCTTCAGGTCTTTCCACAACATTTCTATTGAATTAAGGTCAGGACTTTGACTTGGCCATTCCAAAACATTAACTTTATTCTTCTTTAATCATACTTTGGTAGAATGACTTGTGTGCTTAGGGTTATTGTCTTGCTGCATGCCCCACTTTCTCTTAAAATTCACTTCATGGACAGATATCATGACATTTGATATCTTCATGGACAGATATCATGACAGAATTCGCTGGTATATTTCAGAATTCATTTTTCCATCATTGATGGCAAGTCGTCCTGGCCCAGATGCAGAAAAACAGGCCCAAACCATGATACTACCACTACCATGTTTCACAGATGGGATAAGTTCCTTATGTTGGAATGCAGTATTTTCTATTTTCCTTTTTCCAAACATAACGTTTCTCATTTAAACCAAAACTCTATTTTGGCCTCATCTATCCACTATCATTTTTCATATCCTATCCTCATCTATCATTTTTCCAATAGCCTTCTGGCTTGTCCACATGATCTTTGGGAAAATGCAGAGGGGCAGCAATGTTCTTTTTGGAGAGCAGTGACTTTCTCCTTGCAACCCTGCCATGCACACCATTGTTGTTTGGTGTTCTCCTGATGGTGGACTCATGAACTACATTAGCCAAGGTGAGAGAGGCCTTTAGTTGCCTAGAAGTTGTCCTGGGTTCCTTTATGACCTCGTGGACAATTATATGTCTTGCTCTTGGAGTGATTTTTGTTGGTAGACCACTCCTGGGTAGGGTAACAATGGTCCTCCATTTGTACACAATCTGTCTCACAGTGGATTGGTGGAGTTCAAATGCTTTAGAGATAGTTTTGTAACCTTTTCCAGCCTGAAAAGCATCAACAACTCTTTTCCTGAGGTGCTCAGAAATCTCTGTTGCTCATGCCATGATACATTTCTACAAACATGTGTCGTGAAGATCAGACTTTGATAGCTCCCTGTTCTTTAAATAAAACAGGGCGCTTACTCACACCTGATTGTCATCCCATTAATTGAAAACATCTGACTCTAATTCCACCTTCAAACAAACCTGCTAATCCTAGCAGTTCACATACTTTTGCCACTCACAGATGTAATATTTTAAGACTTATTTGAAAATCTGAAGATTTCGGGTAATATTTATGCAGAAATATAGAAAATTCTAAAGAGTTCACAAACTTTCAAGCACCACTGTATCTCAGTAGCTCTTCCCAAGGGGACATGCCCAAGATTTCAAGTAAATAGAGGTATAAGGCTAGGCTATGGTATTTCACCTCTGTTGTTTATTATGGTAGCGGAACTGTTATCCATCTTATTAAAGAGGGATAATATTGCTGATATTACTTTTATGGAACACGAATTCACTGTCAGTCAACTTGCTGATGATACCCTTTAAAAAAACAAAAATAAAAAAATTTAAAAAAAAACTAAATGCAGATCCCATTAGCACTCCAGTCTGTAGAATGTTTTGCCAAAGCATCAGGACTACAAGTAAATACATCAAAATGTGAATTGATGGCTATTCACAAGCTCCCTTTAATCTCATTATATAATATTCCAATTAAAAAGGAGGTGAAATACTTAGGAATTACAATTTCAAAAGATAAAGAGAGTATAGAAAGGTTGAATATTGACAAAATATTACAAAAATGTAGAACAAATATGAATATTTGGTTGCAGAGGGACATTACAATATTTGGGAGAATATTACTTACGAAAATAGAGAGCCTCTCAAGGTTAATTTACCAGGTTTTTCCATTGCCTATTTCGACTAAAATGATTAAAATAATTAACAAACTTTTGATTTCATTTGGAGAAAGAAATGCCACTATATTAAAAAATTAGATTACAAGGAAGGTGGGCTAAAGGCAGTAAACTTTGATTTCCTGAATGGGGTACTTAAATGGTTGCAATCCTTTATTTAAAATAAACAGTCATACTGGTTTGCAATTCCATTTGGTTTATTTATTGTTGAATATGGAGCTATAATCTTTTTATTACAGTGCGACTTTGAATTATCTAAAATTTCACTGAAGCTATCTGCTTTTCATGAACAAGTCCTCTTGTATTGGAAATGCTTTTTAAACACAATTTCAGTCCACATAATATATCCTTATGGAATAATCGTTGTATATTATCTCAGAGTTGCACATTATGGATAAGTATGGCTGTATTTTGAGTTTTAATGATTTATGCACCCATTCAATTTTAATTGTGGAGAAAAGAAACTATATAAAGAAGTATTAGTTATTAGAAGCATTCCTTTATGAATTATTTGAATTATAAAAGGTTTTTTTTTTTTTTTTTTTACATATTCTGCAGCTATTCCCAAGATATTGTGTCGTAATTTAGGCTAAATAAATTTTGTAGGTAAGAAATGTATTAATAGGTTTATAAGAAAATGTCTTGTGCAGGAACACTATCCTGGTCATATGAGAAGAGATAAAATTTTTTGTACATCTCAGTAGAAAATCAGGGAATTAGTTCAGAAGCAAATATCTTTGATTTCCCCTTCCACCTAAATGTAAAGAAGTGCACATTAAAATTATGTATATTTACCCAACTAAGGTATTCCTAAGAATGAGATTAAATATGAATTCAAACACATGCCAAATTTGTAATAATGATATAGTGACTGTTGAACATTTATTTTTTTCAGTGTTGGTTAATCCATTTTGGATTGAGGTATATCATTGGATAAAACAAAATGTCTATTTTACCCACTATTGCATGGGATTTGGTTAAATTTGGAGTACTTTTGGAGGACAAAAGTGTATGCTTTATAAATTGTTTAATTATTTTATTAAAATATTTCATTCACAAATTTTTAAATAGCACCCAACTTAATGTTTTTAAAAAGGAGCAGTGCCTATATACCCAGGCCTTAAAAAAATATGAGAAATCATATTGCCAGGAAATTATATGATCTGTTTAACCATTATGGTTTTGTTTAATCCCCTACAATATATTCCTTTATTGTAATTTTATTTATTTATTTTTTGTATTGCTTTTCATTTTGATTCTTTGTTGTAGTGAGTATGTATTAATGATAAGTTTAACTCAGTCTGTAAGTACTTATATTTTCACATGCGTTAGCTTTTAATGTTCTGGTAAAGTTTGAATGCAAAACAAACAAAAACAAAAAACAAAGGTTAGCAACGCTGCGCAAACGCTGCGCAAACGCTGCGCAAACGCTGCGCAAACGCTGCGCAAACGCTGCGCAAACGCTGCGCAAACGCTGCGCAGTATAGCAGTCTCGAATACGACAGGTTGAAGTTTCCCCAACACGGAAGTTGATACGTCACCGGGTTCCCAACATGAACTATATTTCGAGCCTTTTCGATTTTGTTTGATTTCATTTAGGAAAAGGAACATTATGTCATAGTCTTTACAATGAAAATGCGTGGCAAGTTTCGTGATGGACTGTGGAAGATTTATAGTTTTGTGTCTGCGTTCGAGTTTACGAGTGGGGTCGTGTTTGTAGTCACATTATCTTGTGTCCTGAGCATCGTTACGAATCACTTCAACATTTCGGGACATACACTAAGTCTGGAATCCAGCGTTGTTCTCAACGGCCATGGTAAGATTTTATTACAGAATATGTCATAAATGCATTGTACACAGGTAACTAATATAATGCCGTGCCTCTTTCAGCAGTTAACTAATAATATGCACTGTATAATCATGATGTATCTTCTGCTGAATGTATGGTTTATGTAAAGTTTAACTCTGTCTCTCTATTTAACCCCACCTAGTTCACAAACTTCTCACCTACTGCTTTTACCATAAGGATGTGGAACACCTCTTTCTCAGTGTGGCTGTGCTAGTGTCGTTTTGCAGTGGATTAGAGAAAGGAGTGGGCACAGTGCGATTCCTACACCTTTTACTTTTTCTGGTCACTTCTATTGGCGTAATACATGTACTACTGGAACTGTTGTTGTTTTCTCCATCTACAAGGAGTTCAGTTTCAGGCCTAATCCCAGCTTCTCTCGCCATGCTGGGCATGGTGACCATCAGTTCCCGCATGAGGAAGGCATTCCTGCTAGGCTTTACTGTGCCCACTGCAGCTCTTCCCTGGCTCCTGATGCTCATTGTTTATCTCTTTATCCCAAATACTGTGTTCTTATGCAATGTCCTGGCTGTAATTACTGGGCAGATGTGTATCCTTTTCCTGGTTATTGTGCGTGTCTGCATGTCTTGCCATTTATCAGTGTCCAGTTGACTTGTGACTTAAAACTTGACATACAGGTCATTTTAAACATCTAGTAAATATAAATTCATACTGTTGAAGCCACTCAGATGATTGGTGAAATATCTCCAAGATTACAACAAAAGTGTGATTACACTGATTTACTATTACTGACATCCAGAATGCCCTGGATGCCCTAAAAATGGCAGAATATACATTTTGGTCTTCTAAAGTTTAAACTTCAGTAAATTCTATTCACGTATGTATGATGTAACTATAGTAGATGAACAGAGCTGCACCTACATATTATGTCCTTGACTGAAGGATTTGTATTAGATGGCATGAAATGGTTTTCAGTGTTTCAGATGTCTGAGTCCAAAGCGTGTGTGTTTGAGAAGATGGTGCCATTCAGATTGCTGAAGAAAATAACATGGGTGCATTTTGTCCCTGCATCCGCAGGGGAGCGAAAAAAAATCCTGCACACTATGTGAGTAATCATTTTCTCAACAAAAAATAAGAATAATCTTTTTGTATTTACTATAAACATATATCATTTATAACAGTGGTTCTCAAAGTGAGGTCTGTGAAGCATAAACAAGGTGTCACAACCCATTGTTATCAAAGTTATATTTTGTAGTGAGTTCTTATAGTTATTAAGTTTGATGTGTATTGAATGAGTTTAATCCAAATACTAAAAACATGTCGACCTATAAATAATGTAAACTTGGACCTAATGTGTGTTGTCAGTGGAAAGTTTAAGATTAAAATGTTCTATGTTACTAATATATAGTCAATATATTATTGTACATATTTAAATAATGAGTCTAATATTTGAATAGTTAGATTCTGTTTATAAAACAAATCTGTACTGACCTGGTCTGAGGAAATTATTTTACAGATAAAGGGGTCAGTGGTTGCAAAATGTTAGAGAAACTCTGATTTATAATATATAACATAATTTTCCATCTCAGAGTAGTCAGTTTTATTATCTATTTTGATATGTCAAGATATGTTGATGATAAAATGCACTGATAACTCTTTCAGATGCAGCCCATCACCTGGCTCATACCCTGTCCAGGCTTATGCTCCAGCATCTATGTTTGCTTCTCAAGCCAAAGGAAATGCTCTAAGCAGCGTAGATGGTTGGTCACATCCAACCATTATCCAACAGAACTACACAATACCTTCTCTAAACCCTGGATATAGCATTGGGCCCAGATTTGGATCCAGCCATGGACATACACATGGACATGACTGTGGACATGGGCACAGTCATCAATATCAGGCCAGCGATTTTTGGATGCCAAAGTTTCCTTATGCCCATTCTCATTTTAGCCCTCATATGAATATGGTTGTACAGTCTTTTGGTAACCCATCACACACAACAGTTCAAGCCGACTCTGTGGCATCTGTCCCCGTGCTCTCCACTTAGCAATGTCCACCTGAGTGGAGCAGTCCACCCAAAATGTAAAATAAAAATGAATATAGTGATGCCGACCCATGATAACAGTTGGAGGGCCTTATACAGGCACTCTGTAGCTAAGAATAACAAGCCAGCCATGAATCAATGTAACTTTTGATTTTGTGATGCTGTACTACAAGCTGATATAGGGTGAGTTTACTTTTTCTTTTTTTGTTATTGTTGCTTTACTATCTTACTCAAAAATTTTTTACTCATCAGTGTGTAAGAAATACTGCATTGCAAAAAAAAGTAAAAACAGATTTATACATGAAAATATATATATTTAAAAAAGTATGCATATATTTATATACTTATATACTTGTATACTTATATTTACATACAGTCCCCTCTGAAAGTATTGGAACTGCTAAACAAATAATTTTGTTTTTGCTATACTGAAGAAATTTGAGGTTAGTTGAATATGAAATAATAGATCAGAATTTCAGCTTTCAGTTCCTGATGCCTCATTATTGACAAACATTGTCATTAGAGCTGCTACAACTAATCGAAAAAATTGACAATAATCGATTATGAAAATCGTTGTCAACGAATCTCATTATCGATAAGTCGGTCTGCACGCGGCACCAGGTACATTTACTCATTATGTTACTTCTGTTCCAAAAACACGCTTCGGAGAGTAAATACTAAAGTTGTGTCCCAAATGACGTACTATACACCTACATTATGCACTGTGTACTCTACCGTCTAGTGTATGAATTTTAGAAAGGTAATATCATCTCAAATGGGACACTTTTTTTTGTTGTTGTTTTTTACTAACCGCTAAAGTTTGTGTAGCAGGGATGCACGACAGTGATACACAAGCACAAACTTATGTTTATATCCAAAATGCTCCACTGTGTGTAAGGGGCAGGGGAAACTGGTGCGAGTTGCTTAAAAGGTTTAGTTTTATTTAAGTTTATTGTTATTATATGCTGTATTTGTAGTCAGTGTAAATTCTGTTGTTTATTATAACGGAAGTGATCTGTTAGTAATAAGGCCGTGTTGCTCCTCACTTGCGGTGTAGACGCAGTGATGCAAGTACAATCTGTAATGTCTCATTAAAATACTATGAGCAAAAGTAAACACAAGGAAAACAATATGCCTAAAGACAGTAACAGAAGCCACAAGGTGCAATATATATATTAATTTAGGACTGTAGTTTAATTGTGTTTTTTGCGCATTCATAAAAAATAATGCATAAATACTAATATATATATATTTCTCTGCACACTTGACATGTACATGGTACTCTGTCCTCATTCTCCTCCTAATTGGCTGTCAATAAATATTTATTCGGAGGCAAAACAAAGCTGAAAGGAAACAGAAAAGCAATGGACTGTTGGAAAAGTGGCATCATCTTCCAGATATATATATATATATAAGTATTTATGCATTATTTTTTATGAATGCGCAAAAAGCACTGAATTAAACTACAGTCCTAAATTAATATATATTCTGGTGTGTGTCTGTGTGTATTGGGCTCTTTTCAGTCTTATATAATTGGACAAACAGTTGTGTAAAGTTTTAGTCTGAAGTTTATATTTGTAACACTCAGTTGTGGATCTTATTTTATATATATATATATATATATATATATATATATATATATATATATATATATATATATATAAATGAAAGTTTGCCCCCCTCCCCCCCAGTCGATTATGAAAATAATTGTTAGTTGCAGCCCTAATTGTCACAAAGCTTTTATTGGAATATGGGTCTAGAATTCACATTCTGTTGCTGGTTTTTTTGTTGTTGTTTTATTTTTTATATTAGGTCCATTCTGAGATATAGTTTTCTCAAGTGGAATTTTATAGAAAGCTATTTTAATGTACACTCAGGTCCATAAAAATTTGGACATTGATAAAGTTGTTATTTTATCTGTCCACCCAACCTGGTCACAGCCATAAATCACACATACTTTACTAAAAGACCATTCACAGAATATGTATTGTAACTTGTATTTTTTCTGACATATACACATTTTGTTGGTGGTCATACATATAGGGAAAATGCCAGGCTCAACACAGTGAATTGGCCCCTTATTGCAAAAATAAAAATGCGTTAGCAAACCCACAACACAACCTCCTATCAAGTGTAAAAATCTACACAATTCTACAGGTGGTTTATTATGGGCATATTCATACATCAGGTGGCTATTATGTGCTATTATTAGTGACAATGTGCGCTATTTTACAAACAAAGGCCTGACTAGCAGACTAAGATGGCTCATGATGATTCTGTGCATTCCAATCAAGTTCTTCTACACCAAACTCTGGACCTTGGACAAATGGACCTTGCTTTTATACAGGAAGGCATTGCCATGCTAAACAGGATACCTATGTAGCATTGCTCACTAGCCACTCTATCAGGTAAGCCTTTACCTGACTATAAACATAAATAGCCAAGGGGTCATACATTTGCAAAATAATTTTTGCCTGGAATTACCTTTGGTATCACCTGGCTTTCTCCATTAATTATGTTGGCTTAACAAAGCCAACATACTGTTCTGTTTTATAAGCGTATTATTAGTGGTGCTTGCAAAGCAAATCTTCATAATTGTTATTGCTGTGGCCAAAATTCCCATTGACTTGCATAAAAAAATTCTTATTACTTCGTTATAACTTCAGGCCGATCACACTGGTCAGGCTCTATTTTTCCAAATTGATTCCAACCCCGTTATTCCCGTTGCTGATGACGAAAATGTCCAAAAACTTCCATTCACTTACATTGAGGGAATGTTCAGAACCTGGGTCTCGAGCGTTTTGTGGATCTCAGCTCGGATGCTGGCGTTTATGTGCCTCATGGTGCCAGGTTGTCAAAATTCACACACCTGAGTGCACATGGCCTGAAGCCTAAAAGTATTGGAACACTGTCTGGCTCCAAAAGTATTGGAACTCTGTCTAGCTCTAAAAGTATTGGAATGCTGTCTAGCTCAAAGTATTGGAATGCTGTCTAGCTCTAAGAATATTGGAATCCTGTCTAGCTCTAAAAGTATTGGAATGCTGTCTAGCTCTAAAAGTATTGGAACACTGTCTAGCTCAAAGTATTGGAACACTGTCTAGCTCAACGTATTGGAACGCTGTCTAGCTCTAAAAAGTATTGTAACTCTTTCTAGCTCTAAAAAGTATTGGAATGCTGTCTAACTAAAAAATATTGGAATGCTGTTTAGCTATAAAAATATTGGAACTCTGTCTAGCTCTAAAAATATTGGAACTCCGTCTACCTCTGAAAGTATTGGAACATTGTTTAGCTCCAAAAGTACTGGAACGCTGTCTAGCTCGAAAAGTATTGGAATGCTGTCTGGCTCCAAAAGTATTGGAACACTTTCTGGCTCTGAAAGTATTGAAATGCTGCCTACCACCCTACCCTAGCAAACAGCTAACAACTATCCATAACACCGTAGCAACAACCTAGCAACAATTATAACACCCCAGCAACCACCCATAATACCCTAGCAACCACCCATAACAGCCTAACAACCACCATAACACCCTAGCAACCACCCATAGCACCCAAGCAACAGACAAGGAACCACCCACAACACCCTAGAAACAGTCAAGCAACCACCCATAAAACCCTAGCAACACCCTTGCAACCACCCACAACACCCTAGCAACCACCCAGAACACTATAGCAATCACCAAGCAACCGCCTAGCAACCACTCAGAAAACCCTAACAACTGCCTAGTAACCTCCCAGAACACCTTAGCAACTGCCTAGCAATACCCTAGCAACCACTCAGAACACATTAGCGACCACCTAGCAGCACACTAGCAACCACCCAGAATACTCTAGCAACACCCTAGCAACAACCCAGAACACCCTATAAACTGTGTAGTAACACTCTAGCAACTGCCCAGCATTCTCAAAGTATTGGAAAGCAGTCTAGCTCCAAAAATATTGGAACGCTCTCTAGCTCTAAAAATATTGGAACTCTGTCTAGCTCCAAAAGTATTTGAACTCTGTCTAGCTCCAAAACTAATGGAAGGCTGTCTAGCTCTAAAAATATTGGAACTCTGTCTAGCTCCAAAAGTATTTGAACTCTGTCTAGCTCTAAAAACAGTGGAACTCTGTCTAGCTCCAAAAGTATTGGAACTCTGTTCTGACCTTGACCCGTCTCAATTGTCCAGCTATAGACCAATATCAAATCTCCCCTTCATCTCTAAGATTTTAGAAAAGGTTGTAGCAAAGCAGTTATGCTCGTACTTAGATAGGAATAACATTCATGAAATGTATCAGTCAGGATTTAGACCTCATCATAGCACAGAGACAGCGTTAGTTAAAGTAATAAATGACCTTCTACTGACCTCTGATCAGGGTTGTGTCTCGCTGCTTGTGTTACTCGACCTTAGTGCAGCTTTTGATACTATAGATCACACTATTCTCCTTGATAGATTAGAAAATGTTGTTGGCATTAAGGGAACAGTCCTCTCCTGGCTCAGGTCTTATCTGACCGATCGTTATCAGTTCGTAGATGTAAATGGTGATTTCTCCATGCGTACTGAGGTTACTTTTGGAGTTCCACAGGGTTCTGTTTTAGGCCCACTGCTCTTTACTTTATATATGCTACCCCTAGGACAAATTATTCGTAAACATGGAATTAGCTTCCACTGTTATGCTGATGATACACAGTTGTATGATTCAGTGAAGCCAGAGGACAGACAGAAGCTTAGTAAAGTTGAGGATTGTGTAAAGGACATTAGACGTTAGATGTTAACTAACTTCCTTTTACTTAATTCTGATAAAACAGAAATACTTTTATTAGGCCCACGTGTAGCTAGAAGTAATCTTTCTGATCACATGGTTACTCTGGATGGTCTTTCTGTTTCATCATGTACAGCAGTTAAAGACCTTGGAGTGATTATTGACTCCAGCCTATCATTTGATGCTCATGTAGATAATATTACTAGGATAGCTTTCTTTCATCTCAGAAATATTTCTAAGATAAGAAACATATTGTCACTACATGATGCGGAAATACTAGTTCATGCATTCGTCACCTCTAGATTAGATTACTGTAATGCCTTACTGTCTGGATGTTCCAGTAGGAATATAAATAAGCTCCAGTTAGTCCAGAATGCAGCTGCTAGAGTCCTAACTAGAACTAGAAGATACGACCATATCACACCAATATTATCAATACTGCATTGGCTCCCAGTAAAATCTCACATTAACTATAAAATACTTTTATTAACCTATAAAGCACTAAACGATCTCGCGCCACAATATCTAAGCGACCTTTTGGTTTTATATGATCCGCCACGCCTACTTAGATCAAAAGATGCAGGCTATTTGACGGTACCTCGAATAGTGAAGGCTACAGCAGGGGGAAGAGCCTTCGCTTATAGAGCCCTACAGTTATGGAACAGTCTTCCTATTAGTGTTCGAGACTCAGACACAGTCTCAGTGTTTAAGTCTTGGCTTAAAACGTATTTGTTTACTCAAGCCTACCCTGACTAGATTCTATTTTACTACTTCGCAGTCATAATAATCTTTTTTCTCCCTCTCTCCTTTTGCCGAGCCCCACACGAATTTATGGAGATACTAGAGATCCAGATCCTTTCTGCCTCTGGATGGAGCTCAAATCTTCTCTAATTCCAGACTGCTGGGACTACGGCTGCTCCTAAGGCCAAACAGACTTCATATAAATCCATAATGAACTTTTTCACACTATCTGTTGTTACCCAGATGAGGATGGGTTCCCTTCTGAGTCGGGTTCCTCTCAAGGTTTCTTCCTCTTAAAACATATTAGGGAGTTTTTCCTTGCCACCGTCGCAACTCAGTGGCTTGCTCAGTTGGGATAAATTCACACCTTTAATATCTGTATACCATGTTGATCTTTCTGTAAAGCTGCTTTGAGACAATGTCTATTGTAAAAAGCGCTATACAAATAAAATTGAATTGAATTGAACTCTGTCTAGCTCCAAAACTACTGGAAGGCTGTCTAGCTCTAAAAATATTGGAACTCTGTCTAGCTCCAAATGTATTTGAACTCTGTCTAGCTCCAAAAGTTTTGGAATGCTGTCTAACTCTAAAAATATTGGAACGCTGTCTAGCTCTAAAAATACTGGAACGCCGTCTAGCTCTAAAAATATTGGAACTCTGTCTAGCTCCAAAAGTATTGGAAGTCTGCCTAGCTCTAAAAATATTGGAACACTGTCTAGCTCTAAAAGTATTGGAACACTGTCTAGCTCTGAAAGTATTCGAACACTGTCTAGCTCTAAAAATATTGGAATGCTGTCTAGCTCAAAGTATATGAATGCTGTCTAGCTCTAAAAATATTGGAACACTGTCTAGCTCCAAAAGTACTTGGAACTCTGTCTAGCTCTAAAAATATTGGAATGCTGTCTAGCTCCAAAAGTACTTGGAACTCTGTCTAGCTCTAAAAATACGGGAATGCTGTCTAGCTGTAAAAATATTGGAATGCTGTCTAGCTGTAAAAATATTGGAACGCTGTCCAGCTCCAAAAGTACTGGAACTCTGTCTAGCTCTAAAAGTATTGGAACACTGTCTAGCTCAAAGTATTGGAACGCTGTCTAGCTCTAAAAGTATTGGAACGCTGTCTAGCTCTAGAATTATTGGAACGCTTTCTAGCTCTAAAAAAGTATTGTAACACTGTCTAGCTCTAAAAGTATTGGAACGCTGTCTAGCTCTAAAAGTATTGGAACGCTGTCTAGCTCTAAAAAAGTATTGTAACACTGTCTAGCTCTAAAAGTATTGGAATGCTGTCTAGCTCTAAAAAATATTGGAACACTGTCTAGCTCTAAGAATATTGGAATGCTGTCTAGCTATAAAAATATTGGAATGCTGTCTAGCTCAAAAAGTATTGGAATGCTGTCTAGCTCAAAAAGTATTGGAACACTGTCTAGCTTAAAAAGTATTGGAACTCTGCCTAGCTCTAAAAATATTGCAATGCTGTCAAGCTCTAACAGTATTGGAATGCAGACTAGCTCTAAAAATATTGCAACGCTGTCAAGCTCCAAAAGTATTGGAACACTGTCTAGCTCTAAAAGTATTGAAACTCTGTGTAGCTCTAAAAGTATTGGCACTCTGTCTAACTCTAAAAGTATTGGCACTCTGTCTAGCTCTAAAAAGTATTGAAACTCTGTCTAGCTCCAAAAGTATTGGAAGTCTGCCTAGCTCTAAAAATATTGGAACGCTGTCTAGCTCAAAGTATTGTACCGCTGTCTAGCTCTAAAAATATTGGAACACTGCCTAGCTCTAAAAGTATTGGAACACTGTCTAGCTCCAAAAGTACTTGGAACTCTGTTTAGCTCTAAAAATATTGGAATGCTGTCTAGCTCAAAGTATTGGAATGCTATCTAGCTCTAAAAATATTGGAATGCTGTCTAGCTGTAAAAATATTGGAATGCTGTCCAGCTCCAAAAGTACTGGAACTCTGTCTAGCTCTAAAAGTATTGGAACACTGTCTAGCTCAAAGTATTGGAACGCTGTCTAGCTCTAAAAGTATTGGAACGCTGTCTAGCTCTAGAATTATTGGAACGCTTTCTAGCTCTAAAAAAGTATTGTAACACTGTCTAGCTCTAAAAGTATTGGAACGCTGTCTAGCTCTAAAAGTATTGGAACGCTGTCTAGCTCTAAAAAAGTATTGTAACACTGTCTAGCTCTAAAAGTATTGGAATGCTGTCTAGCTCTAAAAAATATTGGAACACTGTCTAGCTCTAAGAATATTGGAATGCTGTCTAGCTATAAAAATATTGGAATGCTGTCTAGCTCAAAAAGTATTGGAATGCTGTCTAGCTCAAAAAGTATTGGAACACTGTCTAGCTTAAAAAGTATTGGAACTCTGCCTAGCTCTAAAAATATTGCAATGCTGTCAAGCTCTAACAGTATTGGAATGCAGACTAGCTCTAAAAATATTGCAACGCTGTCAAGCTCCAAAAGTATTGGAACGCTGTCTAGCTCTAAAAGTATTGAAACTCTGTGTAGCTCTAAAAGTATTGGCACTCTGTCTAACTCTAAAAGTATTGGCACTCTGTCTAGCTCTAAAAAGTATTGAAACTCTGTCTAGCTCCAAAAGTATTGGAAGTCTGCCTAGCTCTAAAAATATTGGAACGCTGTCTAGCTCAAAGTATTGTACCGCTGTCTAGCTCTAAAAATATTGGAACACTGCCTAGCTCTAAAAGTATTGGAACACTGTCTAGCTCCAAAAGTACTTGGAACTCTGTTTAGCTCTAAAAATATTGGAATGCTGTCTAGCTCAAAGTATTGGAATGCTATCTAGCTCTAAAAATATTGGAATGCTGTCTAGCTGTAAAAATATTGGAATGCTGTCCAGCTCCAAAAGTACTGGAACTCTGTCTAGCTCTAAAAGTATTGGAACACTGTCTAGCTCAAAGTATTGGAACGCTGTCTAGCTCTAAAAGTATTGGAACGCTGTCTAGCTCTAGAATTATTGGAACGCTGTCTAGCTCTAAAAAAGTATTGTAACACTGTCTAGCTCTAAAAGTATTGGAATGCTGTCTAGCTCTAAAAAAGTATTGTAACACTGTCTAGCTCTAAGAATATTGGAATGCTGTCTAGCTCAAAAAGTATTGGAACGCTGTCTAGCTCAAAAAGTATTGGAACACTGTCTAGCTCTAAAAATATTGCAATGCTGTCAAGCTCTAACAGTATTGGAATGCAGACTAGCTCTAAAAATATTGCAACGCTGTCAAGCTCCAAAAGTATTGGAATGCTGTCTGGCTTCGAAAGTATTGGAACACTGTCTAGCTCTAAAAGTATTGAAACTCTGTGTAGCTCTAAAAGTATTGGAACTCTGTGTAGCTCTAAAAGTATTGGAACTCTGTGTAGCTCTAAAAATATTGGAATGCTGTCTAGCTCCAAAAGTTGGAACGCTGTGTAGCTCTAAGAATACTGGAACGCTGTCTAGCTCTACAAGTGTTGGAACGCTGTCTAGCTCTAAAAATATTGCAACGCTGTCTAGCTCTAAAAATACTGGAACTCTGTCTAGCTCCAAAAGTATTGGCACTCTGTCTAGCTCCAAAAGTATTGGAACGCTGTCTAGCTCTAAAAATATTGGAACTTTGTCTAGCTGCAAAAGTATTGGAATGCTGTCTAACTCTAAAAATATTGGAATGCTGTCTAGCTCTACAAGTATTGGAACGCTGTCCAGCTCTAAAAATACTGGAACTCTGTCTAGCTCTAAAAATATTGGAACTTTGTCTAGCTGCAAAAGTATTGGAATGCTGTCTAGCTCTAAAAATATTGGAATGCTGTCAAGCTCTACAAGTATTGGAACGCTGTCTAGCTCTAAAAATATTGGAACGCTGTCTAGCTCTAAAAATATTGGAATGCTGTCCAGCTCTAAAAATACTGGAACTCTGTCTAGCTCAAAGTATTGTAATGCTGTCTACCTCAAAGTATAGGACTGCTGTCTAGCTATAAAAGAATTGGAACGCTGTCTAGCTCTAAAAATATTGGAACTCTGTCTAGCTGCAAAAGTATTGGAACGCTGTCTAGCTCTAAAAATATTGGAATGCTGTCTAGCTCAAACTATTGGAATGCTTTCTAGCGCTAAAAATATTGGAACATTGTTAGGCTCTAAAAATATTGGAACGCTGTCTAGCTCTAAAAATATTGAAACTCTGCCTAGCTCTAAAAATATTGGAACGCTGTCTACCTCAAAGTACAGGACCACTGTCTAGCTCTAAAAGTATTGGAACGCTGTCTAGCTCAAAGTATTGGAACGCTGACAAGCTCTAAAAATTTTGGAACGCTGTCTAGCTCTGAAAGGATTGGAATGCTGTCTAGCTCTAAAAGTATTGGAATGCTGTCTAGCTCAAAGTATTGGAACGCTGTCTGGCTCAAAGTATTGGAACACTGTCTAGCTCAACGCATTGGAACGCTATCTAGCTCTAAAAATATTGGAATGCTGTCTAGCTCTAAAAATATTGGAACTCTAGCTGCAAAAGTATTGGAATGCTGTCTAGCTGCAAAAGTATTGGAACACTGTCTAGCTCTAAGCATACTGGATCGCTGTCTAGCTCTAAAAGTGTTGGAACACTGTCTAGCTCTAAAAGTATTGGAACACTGTCTAGCTCTAAAAGTACTGGAATGCTGTCTAGCTCTAAAAAGTATTGTAACTCTGAAATTATTGGAACGCTGTTTACCTCAAAGTATAGGACCGCTGTCTAGCTATAAAAGTATTGGAACACTGTCTACCTTGAAAAGTATTGGAACGCTGTCTAGCTCTAAAAGTGTTGGAATGCTGTCTAGCTCAAAGTATTGGAATGCTGTCTAGCGCAAAGTATTGGAACGCTGTCCAGCTCCAAAAGTACTGGAACTCTGTCTAGCTCTAAAAGTATTGGAACACTGTCTAGCTCTAAAAGTATTGGAATGCTGTCTAGCTTTAAAAAATTTTGGAATACTGTCTAGCTCTAAAAATAATGGAACGCTGTCTAGCTCTAAAAAAGTATTGTAACTCTAGCTCTAAAAAAGTATTGGAATGCTGTCTAGCACTAAAAGTATTGGAATGCTGTCTAACTCAAAAAAAAATATTGGAACACTGTCTGGCTCCAAAAGTATTGGAACGTGGTCTAGCTCTAAAAGTATTGGAACACTGTCTAGCACTAAAAGTATTGGAACACTTGCTAGCTCTACAAATATTGGAATGTTGTCTAGCTCTAAAAATATTGGAACATTGTCTAGCGCTAAAAATATTGGAACTCTGCCTAGCTGCAAAAGTATTGGAACTCAGTCTGGCTTCAAATGTATTAGAACTCTATCTAGCTCCAAAAGCACTGGAACGCTGTCTAGCTCAAAGCATTGGAATGCCGTCTAGCACAAAAAATATCTGAATGCTTTCTAGTTCCAAAAGTATTGGATTGCTGTCTAGCTCTAAGAATATCGGAATACTATCAAGCTCAAAGTATTGGAACGCTATCTAGCTCAAAGTATTGGAACGCTGTCTAGCTCTAAAAGTATTGCAACTCTGTCTAGTTCTAAAAATATTGGAATGCTGTCTAGCTCAAAGTATTGTAACACTGTCTAGCTCTAAAAATATTGGAACACTGGCTCCAAAAGTACTGGAACACTGTCTGGCTCTGAAACCATTGGAACACTACCTATCACCCTACCCTAGCAACCACCTAGCAACAGCCTAGCAACCACCATAACACCCCAGCAAACACCCATAACGGCCTAGCAATCACCATAACACCCTAGCAACCACCCATAACTGCCTAACAACTACAATAACACCCTAGCAACCTCCCATAACACCCTAGCAACAGTCTAGTAACCATCTATTAAACCCTAGCAACATCGTAGCAACCACCCATAACACCCTAGCAACACCCTAGCAACCCCCTAGTAACCACTCAGAACACCTTAGCAACAGCTTAGAAACACCCTAGCAACCGCTCATAACACCCTAGCAACTGCCTAACAACCACCCGGAACACCCTAGCAAACACCCAGAACACCCTAGCAACTGCCTAGCAATACCCTAGCAACCACTCAGAACACCTTAGCAACCATCTAGCAACACCCTAACAATCACCTAGAACACACTAGCAACCACCCAGAACACCCTAGCAACTACTTAGCAACACCATAGCAACCACCCAGAATGCTCTAGCAAAAGCCTTGCAACCACCCAGAACACCCTATAAACCGCTTAGTAGCACTCTAACAACCACCCAGCATTCTCAAAGTATTGGAATGCTGTCTAGCCCTAAAAATACTGGAATGCTGTCTAGCTCCAAAAATACTGGAACTCTGTCTAGCTCTAAAAATACTGGAATGCTGTCTACCTTAAAGTATTGGAACTCTGTCTAGCTCTAAAAATATTGGAACTCTATCTAGCTCTAAAAATATTGGAATAATGTCTAGCTCTAAAAGTATTGGAACGCTGTGTAATTCTAAAAGTATTCGAACTCTGTTTAGCTCTAAAAATATTGGAACACTGTCTAGCTCCAAATGTATTTGGAACTCTGTCTAGCTCCAAAAGTATTGGAGCGCTGTCTGGCTCCAAAAGTATTGGAATGCTGTCTGGCTCTAAAAGTATTGGAATGCTGTCTGACTCCAAAAGTATTTTAACACTACCTGCCACCCTACCCTAGCAACCCCCTAGCAACACCCTAGCAACAGCCTAGCAACCACCCATAACACCCTAGCAACAGTCTAGAAACCACCCATAAAACCCTAGAAACACCCTAGCAACCGCCTAGCAACACCCTAGTAACCATCCAAAACACCTTAGCAACAGCTTAGCAACACCCTAACAACCACCCAGAACACCCTAGCAACCGCCTAGCAATACCCTAGCAACCACTAAGAACACCTAGCAACCACCTAGCAACACCCAAACAACCACCCAAAACACCCTAGCAACCACCCAGAACACCCTAACAACTGCTTAGCAACACCCTAGCAACCACCCAGAATACCCTAGCAACCACCCAGAACACCCTAGCAACTGCCTAGCAACCAATGTCAATGTCAGTTTTATTTATATAGCACCATTAAACACAACCAAGTTTGACCAATGTGCTGCACAACAAAAAACAGGACACTTAAACAATACAATATCAATACTAAAATACAGTGCAATAAAACTTCCTCATTGATTATATGCCAAATCAAAAAGATAGGTTTTTAGTTTAGGTTTAAAAACAGATAGTGATGGTGCAGCTCTAATACAGAAGGGCAGAGCATTCAACAATCTGGGGGCAACTACTGAAAAGGCGCTGTCACCCCTACATTTCAGCTTCAACTTCTGGATGCACAACAATCTCTGGTTGGATGACCGGAGAGACAAATCTGGATGATGTTCAGTCAGAAAATACGAAAGGTAAAGAGAAGCTAAACCATTTAAAGATTTAAACACTAAGAGAAGAATTTGGACATTTACTCAATAATGCACAGGCAACCAATGCAAAGAATGTAAAACCGCTGTAATGTGATCTAGCTTTTTAGTACTGGTTAGGTCTTGCAGCCGCAATTTGAACTATCTGCAAGCAGGATAGAGTTGACTGGCTAATCCCAAAATACAGTGAGTTACAGTAATCCAGTCTAGATGGAATAGAGGTAATTACTTTTTCAAAATTTTTACTTGACAGAATAGGTTTTACTTTCGCTAGTAGTCGAAGCTGAAGGAAACATGATTTGACCACTATATTTATCTGTTTGTCAAATTTCAAACCTTTATCAAAAACAACACCCAGATTTATCACAGAAGAGGATAAATCACAGTGTCATATCACAGCAAACCAGTGACTACATTTCCCATCCTGCACTGCAGCCTACAAGCATGGCCGTCGTGGACTGCAATTCCCAGAACACTCACATTCATTTTAATCATGCACACCTGCATCCATTCACAGCACTCACAACCACAGTATAAAGAGACTGGTTCTACACAATAACTTTGCAAAGTATTATGCTCAGTTGCTTAGTCTCTGTTGTATTTCCAAGCATTATCTCGTGTTTGCGTTTCTGATCATGGACTTTGTTTACCCTGTTGACTTCGAATTCATTCATAATTCACTATTATTTCAGTTATTCCATTTTACTCTAATTAAAATTAAGAAAATTTTAATTGTAAAGACAACCAAGCATTCACATCAGACAAATGGGTCATAAGTACTTCCAAACCATCAGGACTCTTTTTTTTTAAGGGCAGATAGATTTGAGTATCATCATCATCTGCATAGCAAAGGAATGACAGTCCATGCTTCCTAAAGATAGAAACCACTGGGAGCATATATAATGAAAAACAAAATGGGAGCTAAGAGAAATCCCTGGGGCACACCACACGATAGAGGAGCTTCCTCAGATGAATGTTCAATAATGTTAACTTTAAAACTTCTTTAAACCATTTAAGAGAACTTCCTTTTATGCCAGCACAGTGCTCCAAGTGAGCAAGAAGGACAGCATAGTCTCCAGCGTCACCAGTTAGTACAATATCATTTAAAACCTTCAAAAGTGCGGCCTCTGTCGAGTAGTGTTTTCTAAAACCTGATTGAAAAAAAAAACCTCAAAGACCTTATTTTCATCTACAAAACTCAGCAACTGTTGTAAAACTATTTTCTCTAAGATCTTTGTAATAAAAGACCGATTAGAAATAGGTCTAAAATTAGCTAGAACAGTAGGGTCTAATTTCGGTCTCTTAAGCAAGGGATAAACTGTGGCATGTTTTAACACATCAGTGTTACAACTAGTAAACACAACATTACTAGTTTCAAAACATCAATTTATCACAGTCAAAAACTAGGGACCCACTGCATCAAAAACTTGTTTCAGGAAATACGGAGGAATAGCATCAATGGAGAAGCCTGATGGCTTTAACTGACCCACTATTTCTTGAAGATGTATAAAAGAAATAGGTTCAAACTGGCTGAACTCAGCAGTACAAACAGAGGGAATGGAAGGCTCAAAAGCAGGGAGAGATATCCCCAATCTGATATCATTGATCTCATTAACAAAAACTCTAAGAAAATCCTCACCCACAGTTTTTGACATAGCTGGGTACTCACAGACAGTTGGATTAGCAACAGTGTTAAAAATAGTAAAAAGAGTTTTGGGTTTATGGAAATTATTGTTAATGATTTTCCAGAAAATATCTGGATTTCGCTACTCTGACTGCCTTCTGGAATTTGGATAATGAATCACTAAGTATCTCAAAGGAAATCTAGAGTCTGTCCTTTTTCTTCTACAGATCTTCCTCGAAGAGTGTATGTTGTTGTCAATCCAGGGCTCAGGTAATTAATCGAGATTGACAGACATATTTAGTGGTTTTAGTAGTATTAGATACCCAAGGAACAGAAAGCATGACAGATTTATGGTCAGAAGACCCATTATCAAATACATCAAGATCATAAGGAGAAATGCCATATGATAGCACAAGGTCAAGTGTATGTCCAAGCTGATGAGTATGAGTATTTACATGATGTTCTAGATCAAATGCATTAATCAGAGTAATAAATTATTTGGCTAATGAGTCCACTGTGCAGCACACATGAACAGTAAAATCTCCAAGAATTAACAGTTTATCATATTTCGGTGTAAATTCCCCCAATAAGTCTGAAAACTCATTTAAAAAGTCAGTGTTGTGCTTAAGGGGGCAGTATGTCAGAGCAATCAAAAGTGAGCCATTCAGATCCAATGTAAACAGCTGCAGCTCAAACCTCCAATAGAAATATTATCTTTGAAAATAGAGGTGGGGGTGAAAGTTCAGAGAATGGACTTAAGTCTCCAGTAGTAAGCTAAGTTTCAGTAATGAATAAAAAATCCAACTCCTGAAAAAGAGAAAAAGTCATTAATAATAAAAGTCTTATTTACCACTGATCTGGCATTAAGCAACACCATCCTTAGCCGAGGCAGGTTCTCAATCGACTACTCAAACTGCCATAGCAGAGAAATTGTACGAAGATGGCTTGAACACACTCCTCCACAACGGACACGGGGCAAGCCGTATACAGGGAGCGGAGCAGCAGCAGCTGGAATCAGTCAAATATTCCATTCACATACTGGATCCAGAGATCACAACCCACAAATACACAAGTTAAATCATGCTAGCAATGAGCTAATGCATGCTAGCAGTGTGTTAAAACATGCTAATTCATGCTAGCAACATGTTAAATCATAGTAGCAATGTGCTAAATCATGCTAACAACAGACTAAATAATGCTAGCAACATGCTAAATCATGCTAGCAAAGTGCTAAATCATGCTAGCAACATGCTAACAACATGCTAATTCATGCTAGCAACATGCTAAATCATAGTAGCAATGTGCTAAATCATGCTAACAACAGACTAAATAATGCTAGCAACATGCTAAATCATGCTAGCAAAGTGCTAATTCATGCTAGTAACATGCTAATTCATGCTAGCAACATGCTAAATCATGCTAGCAACAGGGTAAATCATGCTAGTCCAAAGTATTGTCCATGTCCAAAGTATTGTCCTGCAATAGTTTTATTTCACTTGAGCAAAAAACCTATGACTAGTTCACAAAAGTAGGTTTTTAACATTATCTGAAATATTTACTGAACGGTTTGTTAGACACCAATGTTACTTGAGGCAAATATGTTTAGAATGAGACAGCCTATAATTTGATATATATTAGTTATGTTTGTTCATGTTTGTTCGGTTATATACAACCGAGAACACAGACAAAAATAGTGATAGCGCCACCTAGTGGCTGATCTCTTTAAAACTTTGCACAAACCAAATCGGATATCCATTTTGTTCGTCTGGTCCCAAGGATTCCACAGATATAAGACTCTTGAATATGTGACAAACGATTCAAAAGTTATGGCCATTTTTCTAAATATGCTCACTATAGTGCCACCGTCTGGCCGATCAGGCCGAAACTTTGTGATGCTGTAGTACTCTGGGGAAGTACCCTTCCTTCAAAGTTTCAGCTCTCTAGGCTTTACGGTTTGGTCTGCACGATCAGTTTTAGAGCAGAATAATAATAATTAAATTTTTTTTTTTAAATTTAAAGAATCATAAAAATCCTTACAACTACAACAGAGTTTCAGCCCTGCGGGCTTGAACCCCTAAAAAGGATAATAAAAATCCTTACAATTACAATAATGATTTTTTCCTAAAATGTAAACCAACATTCAGAAACCAGGTGGGAAACAATAAGTACAGCCTTCATACTTCCACAATCATTAAGAGAGAAATTAGGAGCCAGGTTTTACTAACAAAAAGAGGGTGGGAAAACACATAGATTTTGTAATGAAGATGTCTTGTGTGGAATGATGACAAAACTGTAGTTTGTAAACTCTAAGCTCTGCACTGCTAAAATTTTACACCGGAAGTAGCAGCAGTGAAGCATTTCGGCATCGAGTCTAATCTCCCTCCACTAAATTAAAGGGCAGTACACCATTGAAAGATTTAAATGAAGATGAGTTGAAAAAAGTCAATATTGCACAGAAAAATATTTGTAGAGTAGTATATTTCATATGTAGTTAATGTTAATGAGTATGAGTTAATATAAAAAAAGGGTTATATTAGCCTAAATATTACAATTTTTATGTTCAATGATGAAGTAGAAATGCTTTTGTTTGTGGTGAATGAATGTGAAGCCTAACAGGTGGTTTTTTAGAATTCAGACACTTAATTCTGTTAATATGAATTAATAACATTCAATAAGTTAAGAAATCTTACTTTAATCTTCAGAATTTAGTTCATGTGTTAATGTTAATTTGAGTAATGTGTTTTCTGTTTATGAGATCAGTTACTGTGAAACAACTTGTTGAAATGGAACGAGTAAAGGGGGTTTTTTGCATTTATTTCAGAATTGTGGAATTAATTATTATTAATTTACAAGAAGGCATAAAAGGCAGAACAATCGGTAGCAATTATTGGTATCGGCCGATATCACTATGAATAATCGGTTATCGTATCGGCTGAGAAATTTAGTATCAGTGCATCTCTACCTCATACTAACTGTCCAACATGGTGAAGGAGTGTTGATTTGGGCTTGGTTTGCAGGACCTGGGAAATTTGCAGTCACTGAGACAATGATTAGCTTTTCATACCAGAATATTCTTGATAAAAATGCAAGGCCATCTGTCCAGCAGCGTAAGCTGGGCCGAAATTGGGTCATGCAACAGAACAATGATCCCAAGCATACCAGCAAATCGACATCTGAATGGCTAAAGAATAAAAGAATCAAGGTGTTGGAATGACCAAGGCCACACTTCAACCCCACTGAGATGCTGTGGTGGAATCTTAAGAGAGCTGTGCATAAACAACTGTCCTCAAACACTTCAAGATATTATTGCTAAAGGTGGTTCTACATGTTTCTGAATTATAGTGTATAATTATTTTTTCCACCTGGTTTCTGGATATTTGTTGTTTTTCTTTTTTTAAATAGAAGTTGGTGAGAACCACACACTTGTTTAAGCTCTGATAAATAAAAATATAGAATTGAAGGAGGATGTACTTTCTTTTCCTCCACGACTGTACACTTTATGGCCAAAGGTTTGTGGACACTTGACCATCACACTTTTAAAAGCACACAATTTTCTAGATTGTCTCTGTATGCTGCAACATTAAGATTTCCCCTTCACTAGACACAAGGGGCCTAAACCTGTTCCAACATGACAGTGCCCCTTTGCACAAAAGTCCATAAATGCATGGTTTACAAAGGGTGTTGTAGAAGAACTAAAGTGGCCTGCACAGAGACCTGACTTCAACCCCACTGAACACCCTCAGGATGAACCCTTAGGAATGCTGATCCCATATCCACATTTGAAAATGTAGTGGAAAGCCTTCCAGGAGGAGTTGAGGTTATTATAACAGCAAAAGGAGGACTAAACATATAATGGGATGTTCAACAAGCACATATGAGTGTGATTGGTCAGGTACCCACATACTTGGTAATATAGTGTATGTTGGCACATACTATCATATTGTATTTTGGTTTATAGATAGGATACATTTCCATCACATACTGTATATGTACCATATAAAATTAATACATGGTTGTTGGTGTCAGATGGGCTGGTTTGAGTATTTCAGATAGTGCTTATCTCCGGGGATTTTCACACAGAACAGTCTCTAGAGTTTACACAGAACGATATGGAAAACAAACAAAAAAATCCTGTGAGCAAAAAAAAAATCCTGTGAGTACTGCAGCAAGCCACTGTAGGATCTCAATGCACAAGCAGCATAGTCACCTATCACATGAGCCATATTTCCTCACTTACAGACAGAGAAGAGCTGAGTTAATTACCGTCTGCCTAATTTCAGCTATCCTGAGAACAAAGAAACCTCTGTCAGACTCACTGGTTTAAGCCACTGGCCAAAACCAAATGGCTCACCCAACAGGATGTTAAAGCTGATAACTTCAGGAATTAAAGGGGGGGGGGGGGGGGGCTTTGGAATGAGACCTTCTGATCTCTCACCCAGGAACACAAGTTCACCCTGTTCTTTTTACAATTTACACATTCCACTGACTGCATCAGAACACTCCATATAGGCTACAGGAAAAACGACTGTGAAAATGAATACATTAACAACTGTAATCATCTATTTTCTTCTATGTTTTATTCTGGACTCATCAGGCTTATCATAGCCACAACGATGCAATTAGTCACTTGATTGCTTAACATGCATGATAATGAATATGATTATTGTGGTTGACTATTAGAAGTTTATTTAACAACAGCCAGTATATGTCTTGTTTGGTATGTGTGTTCGTGAAGAGATTTCCTGAAAGAAGAGCATAAGGAAAATTGGGCAGAATGTTGTTATGTATAGGTAACAGTTGGGACTAAAAGTTTGATCCACACTCTATAAAGGAAGAAAATAGAAGGCCTGAAATTATTTGACCACAAAGACAATGGACTGAGTAATGTCATGGGTGGAGAATGTAGCTACACCCCGCCCTAACTTGATGCTGAAACCCTTTGGGTTCCACCCAGCTAGCAAGAGTTAAAACCCTTGGACAGCATGGAAACAATGAGTTCTCTTCAACCCACACTTTCAGAGAGTTCTCCCCTATCAACTTCTTGAGGGAGTTCTCTCTTCAACTAACACCTGCAAGAGTACTCTGCAATCAATGTCTGCGTGAGCCGGTTCCTGCAAAGCTTTCTAACTCCAGTCGTGAAAAACCAGAAGAACCGCTGCCAAGCTCATCAAGCAATCTGCATACGAGACTCCACTCCATTCACCATTCTGATTGGTTTTCCTAGATGCCACTCAAAAGCAACCAGACCACTGACAAATCCCCACTGCAGGAATCCCTTCTACACAATGATCTAACGAGGGATTCTGCCATCTAGAGCTACTTAAAAGCAAGTACTGTACCTCCAGGTCTTAGTCAAAGCTGGTGTATTTAATAGAGCCCTTCTAAAATAAAATAAAAATTATTAATTGTTAATGGTTCATTCAGGTCGAGGTCTAAGAACAGCATATGGTGTTAAAACTAGGGAGCCATTCTTTAGCGTCAAAACTATTTTCACCCCTTTTAATGTGTGTGTGTGTGTCTGTTTGTGTTACTTTCTATGTATTATAATAGTTTAATAAAGTCATGTCTGATTTTAATAGCAAGTGTCTCATCTATATTTGTTATTTATTATCTTAAGTTGTCCGATCTTGTTACTGTACTCACAATTCATGTTTAACTTCAGGATATTATTACCGGTGGCCATGGGAGTAATATCCCAGCCAGACTTAATAAGATACATACAAGTTCAACTTATCGGTGGATGAGTAGTTGATCAGCTGTTGAAATTTCCCCCTTTGAGCTCAATCTAAAAAGAAAAAGTTAATTTCCTTACACAAGAAATTTTGTATACATTTAATGTACATGTGTGGGTCAAATTTACCACACACTGATGGAAATGGCATGGCTTATGAACATTTTATCTAATTGAACCTGTTTTATATAAACAGGTCAGGTCTTTTCTTTTCATTTTGATCCGGTTGATTGAGTGGAGTTCTGAGGTGAGTTTATTGATGGCAAGTCAACACCTATGGACAAACCTTGAACAGAGCATACTGAAGATTCCCTGTACAGGACAGCAGATTTGTTTTATTCATAACCAACCAGGGGTGCATTTCCCAAAAGCATCGTTTGCCAACTATAGTCGCAAGTTCCGTCGTTATCAACACTGTTCAACGATTTGGTGTTTCCCGAAACCATAGTTCCAATGAGCAATCTCAAACTGCTTGTGTGGTTGAAACTACAGCTCTCCACCTCAGATTGGTAGGAACATAAATGACTGTGGAGAGTGACACAATTTCATGACTTAACCCAAGTTTTCAAAGAGAAAAATGGGACAAAGACTTTATACAGTCATGTGGAAAAATAAGTACACCCCATGGTATGATCTTGAATTGATTTCATACAACACGGTTGCTTTTCTGCTCCATATATTTCCATTATGAACTCTTACCACATCCTGTTGAAAAAGAGGCGGTAATTCTTTGGCTGTTTCATCATAGTAGAACTTTTGCTTAAATTTCAACCATTCTCTTTTTCGTGTGAGTCTCTTCTTGGTCTTGACTGTTAACAGAGAGGGAAATGTAGTTCGTAACTTATGATCCATTAACAACTCAGCTGGAGATTCATTCCAATGGAGAAGCTCTGTAACTCAGCAAGGCTAAACACAAATCTGCATTGTTATCTACAGCTTTCTTAAGAAAATGTTTGAGAATTTGAACTCTTTTTTCTGCTGTACCATTTGACTGGGGATACAATGGACTGGATGTTACATGTACACGGATCATTGTCACTGACCACTATGCTCGGAATCCCATGTCTGGCAAAGATAGATAGAAAGATAGAGTGAGTAGAGCCATCTCAGGATAGTTGGAATAATAGTCTATCACCAACAAATAATCTTTCCTATTTAAATAAATAAAATTAATATCTGTGCCAACCTTTTTCCAAGGTTCTGATGTTTTGTCAGCAATGATCATGGGCTCTTTGACTTGTTTGTTCTGGTAGACAAGTAGCACATTTGCTTACCATTCTCTGAATATCACCGTTGGCCAGTACACAGCTTCTCAGGTCCTCCTTTTATATTTTTCAACTCCCAGATGTCCTTCATATATCCTCTTGAATTTGTCTGGATGCATTGTTTCTGGAATCACAATTCTGTTATTCCTCAGCAACATTCCATTGACCAAAAACAAGTCTGATTTCAAATGATAGTATTGTGGTTGTGAACCTTTTTTCCAGACTTGCTGCATATTGGTGATCACATCTTTCAGCACCATGTTCTTTTTAGTCTCATCTGCAATCTGTATTAATTTATGATCAGAAACTGGTAGAGATGTAACAATCATGTTCACATGCAAAAGCACATCTTCCTCTGTTGAACTCTGTGTAGTTTTAACAGGTGCACAAGACAGAGCATATGCTTAAACCAGATATTTACCAGGTGTATAAATAATTTCAAAATCTTACCGCTGCAGTGTCATCATAAGATGCTAAATGCACAGGGACATGTCATTCAAGTTCTTTTTGATTACTGAAATTAGTGGCTTGTGATCAGTTTCAATGGTAAACATAGGTAAATCATACACATAGCTATGGAACATTTCACATGCAAAAATTAATCCGAGACATTCTTTTTCAATTTGTGCATAGTGATGTTCAGCATTAGTCATCGTTCTTGACACATACTGGCCTCCATACATCACCATCAGCTTGAAGCAGTGCTGTGCATCATTCTACAGTGCACATGCTGTGTTCTTCTATGTTGCTTTTATACTTAACCTAGACATTGACATCTTGTGGTACAAATTGATACTTACAATAATCTCTTATTATTACACTCATGGCTGTTTAATAGTGAAAGAGCATTTCCACATGCACAATGCAACAAGAACGTACAGGATTGAAACTAAACAGCTGTGTGGCCTAATCAGTGTGAGGCTAATCAGATCAAAATTACTTGGAGCCATGGAAAAAGGTCATGTGGTCTGATGAGTCGAGATTTACCCTATTCCAATTCCATGGGTGCATAAGTATAAGAAGGGAGACACATGAAGAGATGCACCATGCATCATGCCTACTGTATAAGCCTTTGGAGGAAGTGTTATGATCTGGGGTTGCTTCAATTGGCAAGTCTAGGCTCAGCAACATTATGCGGCAATGAAATGAAATCAAATGAAGATTAGTACCTGAATGTAGTGAATGATCAGGTTATCCCATTAATGGAATTCTCATCAGGAATATTCCAGGATGACAATGCCCAGTTCTGGCTCAAATTGTGAAAGAGTTGTTCAGGGAGCATGAGCAATCATTTTCATACATGAATTGGCCTCTACAGAGTCCTGACCTTAACCCAATTGAAAGTCTTTGGGATGTGCTGGAGAAGACTTTACTGAGTGGCTTGACTCTCCCATCCTCAATACAAGATCTCAGCCAAAAATTAATGCAACTCTGAATGGAAATAAATGTCACGTTGCACAAGGTTGTCGAAACAATGCCACGATGAATGCACACTATCTAAATGTGGTGCAACGAAGTTTTAGAGTGTGCGACTTTTTTATTTGCCAGGTGGTTGGTCTGGTTGGTCTTATAGGTGGAGCTTTCTTCTGATATGTACACAATGTCCAGATACATTACTCAATTACAGAATAAAAAATTCCTATCACCAAGTCCATACACTCTATTCAAATCCTCAAATAAAATGTCCTCTTACCCAGTCAGATACTAGTGACTTAATCCCAAAGGTTCTTGTGTACTCAAGGTTGGCTGATACTGAGATCTACTGGCAAATACACTGCCTGGCAAATAAAAAAGTCACACACTCTAAAACTTTGTTGCACATTGTGAAGAAAGCTCTACCTATAAGACCAACCAAAGAGTCCATCCCTCAAACAAATCCCCATGACCAGCATAATTAGCATTATTTATGTGTACTTTGCTAGCTGTCTAATTTTCTCTGATAAAAATGGATATTAAAGAAAATTGGGAACCATTTAGCTAACTACATTAATCCAATTTTAACTCCTGTCTTGATTTTTGAACATGACCACTGTAGCTGTAATTTGCTTAAAAACGGTGATTTCACTACAGTGGCTATATGAATTAGAGGCAAGCAGGTAATGATACAGTTATTACTGCTAAAGGTGGCACAACCAGATTTTAAGTAAAGGGGGTAATTAGTTTTTCACATGGGTGATAGGTGTTGGGTCACTTTGTTTTTCTTCAATAAAAAAATAAAAAATAAATAACAGTATTGTGTGTTTACTCAAGTTGCCTTTGTTTTATGTTGTATTTCGTTTGAAGATCTAAAACGATTTAGTACGAGACATACACAAAAACAGAAGAAATACTTTTTTACAGCACTGTATATATACATTGGAGACACCTAGTCTACACAGGGGAGCTTTTACCATTGCTTCCCAAATTCATTCATAAGAACCAAATTAGAATATTAGCATATAGCAATGAACTCAACACCTTGGGGTGAGTTTATCCACCTGAGGGTCCACACTCTCTCCCTTTTTACTCTTTGTGCAAGTTGTATTATAATTTGTGTTTTGTATAATAAATATTATTACATTATTCCTAAAATACTCAGTAGTTCTTTTTAAGAAAAATAGGGTGCATGAATAGGACATGGTTTGTATGATTGCTAGAAATAGTTTTCTAGCTGAAATCTTAGTATATTAGACACATTTGACCTCTGACAAGCTAATGTAAAATCCTAATATGTGCATGTTTAAATCAAACCTCTGACAAGTAAATAGAAAAGGCCTAGATTTGCACATCAATAGAAACCTCTGAGCTAACCAAATAACGGTTTTTAAATGGTTATATACAAGCCTCTTCCATAGGAACATCACTTGCTAGTAAATGCTTAGTATTAAGTGGTTTTAGATTAAATGTATTCTTGAACAGAGATTTTGTACTTTTAATACCTAACTAAAAGGCTGTTAAGCTATGTAATTATTAAGAGTCAGATACTTAAGTGAATAAAAGATTTTTGTCAGATCTTTAATTGATTATTGGAGTCACATATTAATAACTTTAAAAAACACGTTTAACCTCTGACTGTGCCCATTACCTTCCTTGGTTTTAGGATTGCAGTGGATTAAGATAAAATCATTTTATACTTAGTCCTACATTCCAACACTAATCATGCCAAAATAATTATTACAATATTGTAAAAATCCTAAAATGGTGCTTAGTTAAGTTTAATAAAAATTGGTTAAGCCATTTTTATTTTGACTTTCAGATTAATAAAATATTTTAACCTAATGCACAGCATAAGAAGCTGCATTCAGCTTTTTGTTCAATATTCATTCATTCATTCATCAATTTATTCATCCATCCATCCATCCATCCATCAGTAAGTGCTTTATCATGGGCCCTGTCCCAGTAGGTCCAGAGCCTATTCCAGGAACAATGAGCCAGGAATACACCCTGGATGGGATGGTAGTCCATGACAGGGCACCACGTACACGTACACTCGCACTCAGGGCAGTTTACTGTAGCCAATCCACCAACCAGATGGGAAGAAACTGGAAAACTCAGAGGAAACTCACACTGACATAGGTAGAACACAAACTAACTCCTGCTCAGACACTCAGGATCAAACTATGAGGAGCTATGAAGTGTCACCTTACTTCGTTTCATATTGACTGTATTAGCATTCATCATGTTATGCATACATTTTAAGTTAAAATCTGTAAATTAGAAAAGCACATTACAATTGCAGTACAGTAAAGAGTGAAACTAAAGCTTCACACAATAATATACAGCACAACTAAGGCCATAAAAACATTTGTATAAAACAAAAAAGAATTTCTCTGTGGAGAAAGACTTTGGGAGTGTTTGGTTTTCTTTCATAAATCTTTTGCTTTGTCCTGATTTGTGTATTTTTGGTAAACTACACCCAATGTTGTGAAGAAGTTTCCCATAAACAGCACAAGGAAGGTGGAGCCACACATAAGGACCTGTAAAAAAAAAAAGGGACATGATAATACCTTGCACAAAAAAGGGAAAGAACAGAATACCATAAAAGAACATGGTAAGTTCCATAGTATGGTCTCTGTGTCTCATTTCTGTAGGTCTCAGTTTTTTTATGCCCATCAAAGATAAAACATCGGAATTATAGTCTACCAGAAAAATGGACAGTAACGGGATCTTATCCAAAAATTTGCATTTGTGAATAAAAAAAATTGACAAGTATCATGAGCAGATTAACAATGTACTGAATATGAGAATGTATTAAAGACAGTGCCTAGGTTTACATGCAGATCAGTAGTCCAATATTAATCAGAATTTGGCAATATGCTTGTTTTGATCGGAAATTTGTTGCACCTCGTGCTCAGTTCGCACGGAGTTGTGTATGCTAACAAATGTTTAGCTGTAGGCTAGGTATTTAGGGACGGCAACTCAGGCACACTTACAACAACCATGTATACAGGATTATTCCGATGTCTGTACGCATATAAATATAGCGATTGGAATATGGCTGCAACCCGAATATAGACCTTAAATGGAATTTGATGTGCATGTAAACATAGTCACTGTGTATGAATCGTTTCCTTATTTCCATAGCGATTGATAAGTTTCAGGCAGGTTCTCGGTGTCTCAATTCTGAAAGTCTCTAGTTTGTGTCATGATGTACCAGAACCAAATTGTTTTGTGTTCGTGGAATGGGTTGTTTTGAGCATTCCTAATCATCCCGCCTTTCGCCCTCACTCTCTCTCTCGGTTCTTCTTCTTCTATTATTATCTGGTAGACTAGACATCTTTAGTTCACTTGAACCTATGTAATAGATGTTTTGTCAAAGTCAAAGATTATTTATAGAGCAATTTTAAAAACATCGTGTTTACCAAAGTGCTGTATAAACATGATCACAAAACATAAAACAAGAACAAAAACATAAAAAACAGCTCTCATACTGAGTTAAACGCCAATGAGTAAAAATGACTTAAGACTAGATTTAAAAGCAGAAAGTGTCTGGGCCTGCCAAACATGTAAAGGCAAATTATTCAAAAGTTTTGGGGCTGCAACTGCAAAAGCACCGTCACCCATACTTTTTAGCCTTGCTAGAGGGATGACCAAAAGTAACTGCTCAGAGGACCTAAGTGCTCTTGATGGAGCATGTGGTTTTATTAAATCAGTCTAGTCCATTTAACCTTTTAAATACTAAAACTAAAATCTTAAAATCAATTCTAAAATGAACAGGATGCCAGTGAAGGGAGGTCAATATTGGTGTGATATGTTCTCGCTTGCAGGTTCCTGTTAACAGACGAGCAGCAGCATTCTGTACCATCTGCAAACGTGTTAGGGAGGCTTGGCTAATACCTACATAAAGCCCATTGCAGTACTCAAGGCAAGCGGAAATAAAAACATGTACATGTAAACATGATTTGATTTTATCTGTGACCTGTTCCAATTGACATTTATCATTCTCTCAATATTTCTGTGTGCATATATATATATATATATATATATATATATATATATATATATATTATACACATATATATACACACACACACACACACACATACATACACACACACACTATGCTTTCTGTATCATTTAACCTAAGAAGCTTTCATTGAACGATGACGTTGGTGTGACTTCTTCTGCGTAGACCATTTGTTCCATGCCAGAGAAACGTAGAAGCCTGGCTGGATTAACGCACACTCCTCGCATACCGTTGAAATTATTATTTTTTTTTTTATTACAAAAACAAAAGGATGAATGAAAAGTTGATGATAATTAAACCTTGACATTAAACTTAACGAAAAACTGCCTATTCTGAATTGGTGTGCAAGAGCGTGGTCAAAAAAGGTTGTTTCCCAGCTCCCCATTTCCGTCGGCTCCCCCACAAGATTAGCCTACGTCACATATACCTTTTCCCTATTACATGTGACCCATGACCTGAGAGCAAACACACCGTTAAATACAACAAAACGTAATATAATACTAAATAACAAAATCATAACTGCTCATTGTCATACCAAAACCCCAAAATTTCAATTTTGCATATAAAATAACAATTATGGCTAGAATATCTTCCTGGCCCAGACGAGAGGAAACTACCCAGTGCAGGGTCCAAATTCTGGTTCTGACTGGTATTGGACAAAGAACTTAACAGTTTCCTGGTGTCAGAAGTGGTACGTCTGGACAGAGGCAAGTGAATGATTTAAATTCCTTATACCTCCGTGTACTTATGTGGATAAATCTTGAAGTATCGGTTGAAATTTCACATTTTGGGCTCACTGTGTTTCCGTGAACAAAGTGTCTTAGAGACACCGTGCATACGTGATTTGACAAATTCTGAAACTACTCCAAAAGAAACATTGTTCTCTTACAATGCATGATGGTAGATTCACTCATCACTTGAATCTATGTAATATGTTTTGATTTTATCTGTGACCTGTTCCAATTGACATTTATAATTCTTTATCAATATTTCTGTATGTATATATACACTATGCTTTCTGTATCATTAAAATAAGAAGCTTTCATTGTACGATGGTGTCGGTGTGACTTCTTCCTGGACCCAGTTGAGAGGAAATCAGCCAGAGCAGAGTTCAAATTCTGGTGCTTTGACTGGTATCGGGCAAAAAAACTTAACAGAACACCATGAGATTGACTGTACTTCTACCAGTATAGATCAGCATAGACCCTTGATTGAGCATGGTCCTCAACCCTCTCTGCTGCAGGGATGCTGCATCATGGCTGATCCTGCACTCTGACTCCCATTGTGCTATGAAATTGTACTGTGTAATGTATATGTGACAAATAAATGCTTCTTTATACTTTTTTTTCTGCATATTCTTCAGCAAATTGGATTTAAAGGCCAATGAAGTTCAGTTTTTATTTTTATTTTTTTACATTATAATTTTTAAAAGATACTGTGATATACATTTTTGGTCAGGTTTAAGACAGGTTAATGTTAATGGTCATTAATAGCTACATTAACATCAAGAGGCTTGAACTATTGCAAGTTTTACAATATTGTTATGCCTTACCTGCCACTCTTTCCATTCTGGCAGTTGAGCCATTTGGAAAAGTGTGATTCCATTGTAGAGTTGCCAAAACTGAAAGTACACAAGAGAAAATAAGAAAAGTGACCATCATACACTGAATGCAATCTTTGTCTTATAACACACTGGTATAATCTGCAATTATGTCAGAGTTGATTCCTGTGTAATATGCTTTTCTCTGATGCCAGGGACACCCGTCTTTAGTCCAATATTACCACAACCCTGACCAGGAGAACACAGTTACTTAAGTTGAATGAATGAATAAATCAATGAATGAAAATTTTCCTTTGATTACATTTGATAGAACTAGACACAAAAAATAGACATATCATGTTTAGGTTTTTTGAAGTACCCATCTATGTGTAATTTGTAAACAACTAAAAATAATCTGTGCTGAATAATTATAACTAGGGCTAGGAGCATCACTACAGGTTTACCTTCACAAAGAACGCAAAAATCTATTACTATAAATGACATTCTAACTGCAATTTCTCCCATTCCTCTTGCTATCCCAAATCCACTCCTTACTCCCACTAAACTGGTCATGCTACCAGGTACTACACTATTACTAAAAAGCCACATAGACAGTGTATGTTGAACCACTGAAGTCCAAAGAGTACATATTTACAATGACAAGAAATCTACTGTGATACTCACATGGCCAAAGAAAAGGAAAGGCAACAGAAAAGTTAGTCCCCTCCACATCCAGGACTGAAAACCCTCTGAGGACAGAACATGTACATACTGTTTAATTAAAAACTATGCTTTTTTTCTTTTCAGTTATACAATTTAAGGATGTTTGAGCACACAGAATTGGCATAGAATTGTGGTGCAATCTGATGCAACATAATGTGATACAATGCACTAAACTTTGAAGAGTGGGAAATGTGTGTTCTTCACTGACAGGCAAAGATAAAGGAGAAAAAAGAGGGAAAGAGTATCTTTTCTGAATACTGATGATGTACTAGTAATAAAAAAAAGGTGCACTGCTGTGAAAATGTATTTGCCCCCCATCCGGATTTGTCTGTTTTTGTGTATCTCTCATACTAAATAGTTATAGATCTACTGTACAGTACAAAAGAAATACAACATAAAACAAAGGTAATCTTAGTAAACACACAGTACAGTTTTAAATAAAATTTTATTATGGAAGCAAAAAATGTTATCCAACACCTATCACCAATGTGAAAAATTAATTGCCCCCTTAAGCTTAAAATCTGCATGTGCCACCTTTAGCAGCCATAACTGCAACCAAACACAGATCACCCTTTCACTTACTTCTAGGACTAAGACTTACTCCTATGCTTTGGATCATTGTCTTGCTGCATAATCCAGTTGCACTTGAGTTTCAACTTACTGACTGAAGACCGAACATTCTCCTTGGTATTGTATATTTTTGCTTCAAAAAATAGCATTATACAATATTATTTTGTGTTTAAAAATGCTTATGTTTAAAATAAGCATGGGGCAAAGACTTTGTCACAGCACCATATGTGCATGTCATATTGGACTGTACTGTTCCAGCAATGCCTGTAATGCCTGCCAACCTTTCCCTGATATTTTGAATTGTTAAAGTGCAAAATACCACTATCGCCACCCAGCCCTACTCATACTGACATCAGAGCTGGATATTGCAACATGTTAAGAAATATAGGCATGTATTGTGATTAACAAAATGTGTGTCCATTTAGAGTACACTGTAGCTTACCAACTGTGAGGTCCATGTTGTGTCTCTCTCCCAAGGCACGAAGTCGGTAGAGACAGCCACTCTGGTAGTAGTACTGAAGAAACTGGACGAAATCTGTGTGAAATACGAGAGTAAAATTAGCCTCTCTGCACACATAACCTCTTAATATGAATTAATGAAGTCTGATAGAAATGAGACTTTAAAGAAGTCATATTACTTATATACATAGAGTAAGACAGGAACTGGTTCCTAAACATTTGGTAGCGTTCTCCTTCAGGCCTATGAAACAGAGGTGACATCAATAATTCCTTCTTCTTACAAACAAACAAACAAACAAAAAATAAACTCTGAATACACTGTATGGGTAAATTGTTTACACACACACACACACACGTGTCTAAACAACCTGGTTGCTTAAGTGTGGACACCCTTTTATAATTGGGGATGTGGTTCAGAATGAACCAATCACATTCAATCTCATGTTCAAAATACTTTCTTTTTTTTCATACTTTTGCCATTATCATATCTCAATGAAATGATTCTGATTAACCACAAATAAAGACCAGGTGTTTCTGTAGGATTTTCTTGACATTTTACTCTGATTGCTGAATCCATGATCTGCAAAGAGCTTACAAAACCTGTATGGTAAACATTAGATGTACCATGGAACACTGTGAAGGCCATCATCAACAAGTGGAGAAAAATGGAGCACAACAGTGATATTACAAAGAACAGGGTGTCCCTCCAAAATTTACAAAAAGGACAAGACAAAAACATAAAAGGGAGGCTGCCAAGAGACCTACGGCATCATTAAAGGAGCTGCAGGAATATCTGACATGTACTGATTACTCTCTGCATGTGACAACAGTCTCTGTCTAAGCTATGGGGTAGGGTGGCTAGACGGAAGCCCTACATCCAACATGTAACATCCAACATCCAAGCCCAACTAACTCACCCTAAACCATGTGCCAGAATGTATTATGGTCTGATGAGAACAACTGCCAAAGTATGTTTGGCGCAAAAAAGTTTTTTATTTTCATTTTTATTTGCATACGTTGGGAGTTGGGTCACTGCATTAAGTTTAAATTTATTACCAATCTAAACTATATATGGTTATAAGAGACATTTGTGAGTCGTGACTAAAGGGTTGCTTCTTACACAATGGTATGGTACTGGTATCAAACAATTTAGAAAAGAAGAACAAATAGTATATGCTTATAAACACCATCTCAGTATTTCAAAATTATAGTGAAGTGATTCCTAATCATTTCACCGCTGAATAGATGATCATGAGAGAATGCTCGCGCACACTTAGCTTACTGCTACTATAGTAAAGGACTAGTAAGTAAACTTTACAGATCTTTATTGGAAAGGGATTAAACAATGTTTTTCATGCTTGTTCAATGAAGCATAAACAATTATTACACATGCGGAACAGTCCTTAAGACCAATTGATAATGAGATTTGTTGACAATGATTTTCATAATCAATTATATATATATATATATATATATATATATATATATAAAATATACACACACACTTCTCATAAGAACATAAAAGATCTGTGTTTTGCACCATTGCTCTCTGTTTGCAACTGTGACCTCATGTTAACTAAAAAGTAATGAGTCTTTATTGGTCACATATACAGTAAAGCACAGTGAAATTGTGCTAGCATAGTTTACTTAAAATACTTCTGAGGGATAAATTTGACTTCTCAACAACCTCATATACATCTCAATCAAAATCATTCTTTTTAGCTGCATATTTTGATTTAATTAGATTATTGTCATTAAAAAGATGCTAAAACGACAGGTATGGGTTAGGCTTCCGTCATCCCCTATTATTTTGCCGCAATGACTTCTGGGACTCAAAACGGGTTCGGTTCACTCAGGATTTGTATCCGCAATGCTTGGCTTCATCAACAGACACTCTTCATGTGAGTCATTTAAATTATCTTTATTTGTTGATAGTTTTAATTTGATACCCTCGTAACATACTACATTATGTAATATAATATATGTAAACACAGGGTATCTTTACCAGTTGTTAATAGACAGGAAGTGTTCTACTAGTTTACTAGTTATCCTTTGCATTCTTGGGATGTTAATAGATAGAGAGCATGCTTTTGATATTTTCTTATAGCCACTTCCCATTTTGTGAAGCTCAACCACCTTTTGCCTCACATCACAGCTATATTCCTTGGTCTTACCCATTGTTATGAATGACATAGGAATTTGGACTATGTGTTAAGTCATGGTTGAACAATTTCCTGTTCCTAGTCACCTGGGTGTACTAAAAAAATTTAAAATATCAATGAAAATGTCCTTCAAATATATTTTTCTCATATGAATTCATAGGGGTGACAATAATTGTGCCACACATATATTTAGCAAATATATTTTTTGTGTTGTGTTTGCAGTGGTTTGATATCCACAAGAGCAGAGTAGTTTTGTGAGTTATTTGAACAAAAGATCAAAAGGTTAACAATAAAGACAATTTTTCACAGCCTTCTTAGCACATATTTACCAAAAAAAGCACTGATAATGAAACTACATTAATTAATAAAATCTCACTTTCAAATGCACCTTATGGTTTCTGTTACTCACTGCCTTTATGCATATTTATATGCCTAAGAATAGGCATACTTACGTTTACTTTGATTGTACAGTTGTAATCTGACATTACCTTACTCAAACTACACTGTTTTTCACTGTGTCTACATTGCAAGTGAGGAGAAACACGGCCTCATCACAAATAGATCACTACCATTATAATAAATGTGATTTAAACTGAACATTTTAAGCAACTCGCACCAATTTCCCCTACCCCTTTGTGTAGAATTTTTTATATAAACGCAAGTTGTGCTTCCATGCTACAGAAGCATTGCAAAGATTGCAGTTTACAGTCTTCTTTGCGGAATTTAATATAAAATGCCCCCATGCCTTAATGTAGAAGTCCTCACACTTCTAGCACAAGAGATTTTATTAACCATATTAACTGCTTTGTAAAAAAGGTCAGATTTTCCTCATGTCTAATCTCTTCTACTGAAGCATGTGTTCATACGACACTCAGATGGATCTGATCTAAAATTTGATCTAAAAGCTTGAGTGTACACTGCCGTTAAAGCAAAAAAAGGGTCATACCAAATACTAAGAAACTCTGAAATGCATGTAAATATTTCTGAAATTCTACTTTTCACTCAAGTTGTTGTCAATAATATAATTTGTAATGAAACCACTAGTGGTCTCAGACTTTTGGACCCTACTATATATATATATAGTATATATTTACGTGAACAATAGGTACCAAAACTATGCATTAAACTGCTAACAGCATATTCTATTAACAGAAGATGTTACAGAAACATGTCAGCTACAACCTTAGATTTACAATATCTTAGATTTACAACCAATACACTTACAATACATAATTTCTCACAAGTACTGAAAACGATATCTTACCAAGTCAGCATTACTCCAGAGAGGAAAGTTGAGACATAATGTTGAAATACCCACCAGCCCTTAATCCTGCAACATCAAAGGACACAGAAAACCCTGGTAAGAGGTCGAGATGCTACCAAAATCAACACAGAATGTTGACATCAATTTACTTCACTTAAAAAAGATTTAACACTAGACATTGCATTTGGTATATCCAATTCAAATAGAAAAATGAAAAAGTAATTGTATTTGACTATTGTAATGAATATGTATGCATTTATTATGTAGTTATTACTCACTTAGAGCCGTTATTAATTAGTATACTCTCTCTTATCGTCAATGTGCAGTAATACCACACCAAAAGAAAGTTGAAAAGTACATCAAGCACTCTGTTAATGAAAAAAAACAGGAATAGCTTAAAAAACACAGACATTAATTTCTTCCAAAAGAAAAAGCACAGACATTATAAAAATGAGGTGAAGAGTGGTTTCTTATTTATGCATTAAAATAAAACAGTATTATAAAGAATTTCCTAGACTCCAATATTGTATATAGAACTGTGGTTACCATGACCAAGTTGAGGACTGCCAGGGCGGGTTCCTTTAAAACTGGTGTTAATAGCAATGTCATCACATCGTGACCATAACCATGACCTCATGTGTGCAGCCTATGAAAGGCCTCCGCTATATCAGGCTTATTGTCTGGCAATTCTTTTCTACCCGATTGACCAAGGGTGGTCATAACGGTCCATCACTTTGTTGTAGAACCATGGTTACATATTTATGCTTCCTTTAGACAGTTGGTTAGTGTGCAAAACTCAATATCTTGAATCCACTTCTTCTATGACAAGATGAGAATGGGAAAGAGGACAAGCATGACTTATGGAGGGCCTTTTACATGCTGCCTAGTTGATGTTACAGTCACAAGGTGATGACTTTCCATTACTATTGCTACTCCACAAGGAACCAAGCAAACAGGAAACCACTCTAGTGGCCTGGAAGAAAGTACAGTAAACATCCATCGAATGCAGTACAGAAGATGTTAGACGTACCTGTAGCTGACCACAAACTGACACGTAAAAGAGAAAAGTAGAAGTATGACAGTCAGGTAGAGCTTGAATTTCTCGTATTCGTCTTTATAGGCAAATCTGAAAGACGTTAAGAAAGAAAAGACTGCAGTTTCCTAATTTCGTTACAAGCTTTGCAATACTGCATAAGCCTGTTATCAGATACTTACTTGGCCTGTTTGTTAAGGAGGGTAACATTCACGTTTCCAAGCACAAGACTGAGGTATAACCTAGAACACAAAGTGAGCAAAAGTATTGCAAGACAGTAACCTTTAATGTAATCCAAAAAGGATTACATCTAAATCATTTTGTATCCAACAGCCTACTCTGCATAGACACAGCTAATCAATAAGTCAACAATGCTGCCATACTTCCTAGTTAATGGCTGATAATGTGTATTGAAGGTGTGGCTGTCTCATTTGCTTTACCCATTTTTCTTTGGAAGAAAGGCCTCCATCTCGAAAAATACATTTGGTCTTTCTTTCATTGATTCTTGGATCTCATCTATAGTGCTTATGTCCTCTGGGTTCCCTTTCTGTTTGCATCTAAAGAAACAGACCGTAATAAGATGTTTTGTAGGTGAATAAAAATACACATTACTGTACGTAATCTACACACACATTTGACTAGGCTTTGACACAGAAAGAAAGTACAGAAGAAAGCATCACTGGGACCAGTTAATGCCAAAGCTAATCGTACTCTTCAAGTGAAGCTGAAAGCTCTTTTAGCCTTTTCTTCTGTCGTGAAATAGAAGTGGAACAGCTATTCTGTAATTTGGAAACCTCCTCCAGCTTTTGTTTGTAGAGGCGATGGGTCTCCTGAAAAAGGAAGCAATAAACACTTCAGATAATCAACTGTTCAAAAAACAATTCAGCAAATACTATCTCAGGGTGAAGAATGTTATTTAGCTGGCTACAAGGTCTGTTTGTCTGGATAAAGGGCATTGTTATTTATATTCATATTTCATGACTCGTTTGTTGGCATGCGGCCGTATTTGGCTTTTTATTCGCCAGCTTATTCGCATTTTCCGTTCCACCTTAAAAGATCCAGAACTTATTATCTTGACTGTAGCAACCACCACTGGCACCATTAATGCATGCTCAGTGCCACACAAACATGTCTACCTTACACAACCAGAACCACACATGCATTAACACACGACTCCATCTAAACCCTATCTAAATTACAAAGGGGTCATTGTAGCCAGCTCACTTAAGTAACAGGGTTTGGTTTCGAGTAGTTTATGTATTCCATGGATGTAATCCATAGCCATTGCATGCCTTTTCCACAGCCTCTGTGGTGTTTCTCATAGTATTCGTAATGTGCCGCCCTGTGATGGCAAGAAGCTTAATGGAACTGTCCAGTGACTGGCCTGTGAAGCATCTGAAGCCAACACTGAGCACTTCATCCTGGACTTTGGCACTCGACAACCATGCCCTCTTACTTTCATAGGCCTCTTCTCTCCAATCTTCTCAGGGCAAGGAGTCCACTGGTTTTCTTAGTCGCAGCTTCTCTCCTGCCCTGACAAAAGTGATGGTCTGTCTCGATGCACGTTGTTGCTTGCTATGAGTGATCCCTGTACCTGATCACAGTGCAAGCGATAGCACTTCCCTCCCAGGGCCATTGGGCAACCTCTCAGTATATGCTCCTCTTTTCGGAGCATGCTGCGGGTTCTGCTTCACCACAGCTGAAGAGATTGGATAGGCTGGGGAGGACATCATAAACTAACTGGATCAGAAACTTCATTCGCAATGACTAGGGCTTCCAGAGCTCTGTCCACAAGATCTTACAGTCCATCGCTTGCTCCCATCTTGTCCAAGCGAGCTAGTGGCAACAGAGGCGTGGTTGAGCGTCCCCAGTACTTGTGTTCTTGAGTACTGTAATTGAACTTCGGCGGTGGGTGATGATGATGATGATGATGATGATGTTGTTGTTGTAGAATGGGTTCACAAGCACGCAAGATCGCACAGCATTGTAACTTGTCCTTGACATGGTTTATATATAATTTTATTGCGCTTCATGGCGCAACCTACAGGCGCGACATCGTAAGTCCTGGATCTTTTAAGGTGGAACAGAAAATCCGAATAAGCAGCCAACTTCAGTTGGCTTTTTTTGTTGTTGTTGACAGACAACGGTAGATTGGACTTTTTGACTAAGTCCATCGAGTAGCTTATATTATCATTCACGACACGATTAATTAGCTACTAGAATGAGGCCAGATAAAGTTTTAAGTTGGCTATTCAGCACAATTACAGACTTTATTCTTAGCTAATAACGCTTGAATAATTACTGATCCTACGTCAAACTGGCTGGTTAGCTAGCTGATTGATGCTCTGCAGAAAAATCATTCGGAGGCTATCCGGCAAATCATTAACTAACATACTGCTGGGTGCTTAAAAATGAAAAGTAACTGCTTCCCTCTCACCTGAACTTGTTGAAAGTCCTTTTCGAGATCTTCCCATTCTTGTAAACATTCGTTAAAAGAGGTTGGGCTAAATAACATCGTGAGAGTTGCTGACTGAAGAAATCTAGATAGCTACCGAACTGGCTTAAAGATACGTTTTAACTCCCACCTACTTTCGCTGAAGTAATCCAAAGTAAATTAGCTCGCAAGCTAGTTCGCTATTTGATGGACGGGCGTCGTCTGAACACAAGAAGACGAGCAGAAGAGAGGTTCAATCAGCAGCAGCAAGAGAAGGGAGGCGAGCGGAAGAGAGGTATGGTTCAATCCCAAATGGAACCGCACTAGATCTACTGTACCAATGACGTGTGGTCCGCCATTTTATACCCTACTTAGTGCACTTTCGTAGGTCAGCAGTAACTATTTGGCAACGCATGTTGTCAAATGCTTTACCCTGCTTCACGGGATTCACCATTATATAATAAAGTACCTCAGATTAGTAAATGTCGTGGAATTCTAATCTTATTTAGTCAACCAGAATTATTGGCATCCTTCCACAGAATGGGCAAAAATTTAATATACACTATATTGGCAAAAGTTTGTGGACACTTAACCATCACAGCCATATGTGCATTTTGAACATACCATTCAATATCTAGTTGATAGCCCCATATTTAGACAGACAGACAGACCGACAGACAGCTAGCTAACAATTTTTGTAATTAGTTAGTTTTTGGATCCCAGAACATACATACATTTTAAGCATTGTTTTTGGTTAGCCAGGAAACTTTTCTTTACGGAAATAGAACGTTGTTTTTAGGTTTGTAGAACGTTCCCCTAATGTTCTCATAACATTCCTCTAATGTTCTTTTAACGTTCCCCTAACGTTCCCATAACATTCTCTTAACCTCAATTTTAAATAATTTATTTTTAATATTCATACATTCTTGCATCATTAATCATAAATAAATCAAATCAGTCTATATAAATAAATAATCAGCACACAATCCATGTTTTTGTTGATCCATTGTTTAAAAAAAAAAACCATGAAAACCTTTTCATAGATACAAATATGCAAGAACACTGTATCATTAAAAAATAATCTGTAACTATAAAAACAGATACATTTTTCAACTTCTCCAAAAACAGGTTAATTTCTTCCACCACTGTCATCTGCAAATATAACAAAGAAATAATTTCTAAAAAGGCAATGTAAGTTACATGTACGTTAGATTAAACAATAAGAATTAGATGAATAATTAATAAATAAATAAACTTTACTATATAGGCCTTTAATATCATGAAGCGCACAGCTGTATCTAGTGGTCTGATGTTATATACAACACCAAAAACATCTAAATCTTCTTTAAAATATACATTACAATTAAAAGCAAACATGCATTTGATATTAAGACTTGTTTTGTGTATTTTGTCATAAATCTTCTCAATGAAAAATAAAACACATTTACTCCTCTACAGTTTGGTTCTCCATTAAATTTATTCATTTTTAAAGCTGTTTATATATTTTTACTGAAAAACAAGACAAATACACTGATTATAGCTCAAGTGCAGCGTCACAACATGAAGTGATTTTGATACTGACTTGACCTGATATTTTAGTTTAAATATATACAAAACAGGTTGAGATTATTTAATGAAAGCAGATCTCCTTTATTCTCTCCCTCATTCTCTCCCGCTTCTCACACTAACTGCTCTCACACTCAGCGACAGGCAGGCTGGGCTTCTTTTTGGTCAGAAACTACTACTATGGGATTAGAATTGTTTCATAATTGCAAAGAAATAGATTATGATCCACAAATTAATGTAGCGAGATTCACAAAAATGAAATAAATTCACAAATAAATAGAATAAGAACCACAAATATATGTTAGGAGTTTCACAAAAGTGAATTAAATTCACAAATAAATAAAATGAGATTTGCACAAAATAATTTTATTATTATTTTTTTTACAAATATGTTTTCATGTCACAAACACAACTCTGCCTGGCATTCATTTGTGGATCAAGTCCACCTATTTGTGGATTTGTGTGCACTCTTGATGCTAGAAATGTTTCAAAATCCACAAATGCACAGGAAGCCAGTGGTGATGGTGGCAAGGAAAAACTCCCTAAGACGATATGAGGAAGAAACCTTGAGAGGAACCGGACTCAGAAGGGAACCCATCCTCATCTGGGTAACAATGAGTGAAAGTAAAAGAAAGTTCATTATGGCTTTTATATGAAGTCTGTTTTGTTGAACTAGTCCACTGTTCACTAAAGGAGACTTAAGTGCAAAATTGTATGTGGTAATTGCAGTCCTAAGGCCATAGCAGCAACCGTAGTCCCAGCAACCACAGCGAAAATGTCCATGGGGAATTGAGGTCCAAAACCATTTCCATGGTACTTCAAGCGGTACCATCCTAAGAAATCTCCAGGCTGCACTGCTTGGGGTCATTCTCAGTGGCAGAATGTAGCCTCCAGTTGATGAGAACTCCATCCAGAGGTAGGGCATCAGGAATGATCAGGCAGGTCCGGAGAGCAGAAAGGGTCAGGATCACTGGCAACTCCATAATATCATGTGTGGCTCGACAGAAGGAGAGAGGAAGAGGGAGGTAAAGAGAGGGTGAGATTGTTAGGTATTCTTCCTATCTCATGATGGATAAGACTGTGTACTTTGCATAGAAGATTTTATAATCGTGTTAAGCTTGAGTAACCAAATATGTTTTCAGCCTGGACTTAAACACTGAGACTGTGTCTGAGTCCCGAACACTAATTGGAAGGCTGCTCCATAACTGTGGGGCTTTGTAAGAGAAAGCTCTTCCCCCTGCTGTAGCCTTCGCTATTCGAGGTACCATCAAATAACCTGCATCTTTTGATCTACGTAGGCGTGGAGGATCATAAAAGACCAAAAGTTGGCTCAGGTACTGTGGCGCGAGACTATTCAATGCTTTATAGGTTAATAACAGTATTTTATAATTAATGCGTGATTTCACTGAGAGCCAGTGCAGTGTGGATAAGATCGGGGTGATGTGGTCATACTTTCTGGTTCTAGTAAGGACTCTAGCAGCTGCATTCTGGACTAACTGGAGTTTGTTTATGCTCCTACTGGAACATCCAGACAGCAAGGCATTACAATAATCTAGCCTAGAGGTGACGAAAGCATGAACTAATTTTTCTGCATCATGTAGTGACATTATATTTCTTATCTTAGCAATATTTCTGAGATGAAAGAAGGCTGTCCTGGTAATATTATCTACATGAGCGTCAAATGAAAGACTTGGGTCAATAATCACACCAAGGTCTTTTACTGCTGTGAACTCCTAACATATATTTGTGGATCTTATTCTATTTATTTGTGACTTAATTTAAGTTTTGTGAATCTCGCTATATTTATTTGTGGATCATAATCTATTTATTTGCTATAATGAAACAATTCTAAAACCATACACTACCTCTGGCAAACTCTATAGTTAAAACAAAAATGCTCATTTTTAAAATGAGCTTCACTGATTAACATTAGTGCTTTGCTGCGCTCCATTCAAGTCAGAGCTCCGTGTTCGATTCTCCGTTCACTTCGCAGCCACCACTTATACGGGATGCAGCATTAGTTTTATTTGCTGCTATATTTTACTTCCCTGAACTGTGCAACTGTGAACTAATGTATGAAACCTAACTTATTACCAGCCAACACTGCTTAGCCTATGTAACTAGCTAATAAACTAACTAATGTAAAGCAACACTAATGTCCTTTGAGACATTAGTTAAAGTGTTGAATAAGTACTTACCATTGAAGCTTAAGTGCACAAGGATGATTAAAAACCCACTGTCTATACACCTGCCATTATGAGATGCAGTAGAAAGAAACAGTTAACCTCTTTTACTGGTAGCCAAAAATGGCATTTTTGTCTGTTTTTGGGGTACCTGTGTTCAGCATTGATTTGTTTTGTGATATCACATACCACAGTAGTGGTTAATGGCTCATATGAAAGTAGACACTTAAGACTTTTAAGAATTAGCAGTTATTTCAAGTATTTCTTTTTTTACCTAGCCTATCTGGGGCAATACATTCAGATTTTTTTTTTATTATAAAAAAAATTATTTACTTTTAACAAAAATGTTATATCTTCACAGCAAATGTTGAGATCAACCCCATTTCTGGTCTCAAAGATGCCCCAAGTACTTATCCATGACCACCCAAAATATGAGGATGTTATCTCTAACCACTAAAATTGTGTGTAAGTTTAGCCAAACACAGGTAAAAACCTCTCCAAAATGCCACAAAACCTCTCCAAATGACATAAAACCTCTCTAAATGGCACAAAGCATATAAAAGTTGCAGACTTCTAGAAATAGCAAACATTTAAAAAATAAAATAAAATAAAATAAAATAAAAAGGGCACAAAATAACCTCTCCAAATGGCACAAAATGAAAACAAATGGCAGTAGCATGAACTCTGTTACACAATGTGTTATTTCACAAACACAAAAAAGTCTGAAACATACTTATAAAATATAATGTTTATTAAAAATAGTGCCAGAGCCCCAGGTGAATGAACACTTGCTCTCCGAATGGCTCAATGATAGACACACGAGTGACCCCTCTCCTCTGACTTCTCGGGGGGGGGGGGCAGATAGAGCCCCTCAACTCAATCCACATAGTCTTCTTCCAAAAAAAAAAAAAGAAAAAAAAAAGGAGCCACTCGGAAATAACTGCTCCAGAAGCTGTGACGCATTCAGGCTTTTTCGGGAGCACGCCGCCGCTATAAGACGCCGATAAATCACACGCTGATCGAAAACCAGTAGAAAACTAGCGATCAGAAAAAACTGCCAAACATGCAAAAAAAAAAAAAAAACCTGCTGTATAAAGTTCTGCAGGAAGACCGTTAGAGCGGAGCTGCTATTTCCTGATAGTTTCTCTGCACGGCCCTGTACCGCTGACACACAACTCAAGACGCACGCGTAAAATGCTTGGTCGTACTGATTACGCGTTTGATTTTCTCAGCCTCTGAGTGGTCAATCATGTCGAGTTTGTGCTTGTTTGAAAACTAGAAGTATCTACAATTGGTCCACGTGGGTGTCAATCAAGTTAGACTGCCCGATTAAAATTTAGGAGGCGGGTTGTTCAGCATAGCCAAAGCAGATTAGCTTTTTTTAAAATGGTGTCTCAGTTCAGTTTATGGCTAATTACTAAATTCCAGAGGGGTGGGATACCAAAACACTTAATGCATTTTTAAGAGGACATTTGTGATTAAATATGGAACTTTGCATTTGTCTTCTTCAATAAAGCTGATGGACCTTATACCGATGGAAATGTGCATGATTTATAAAACCGCGAGCGAACTGGATTTTCGTCTATGTAGGTAATGTAAGGTAGCAAACGTTTATACAAGTCCGATCTTTGGTTTAAATGTTATAATTTTATTGTGGCAGTTGTATACGGTGTTTTACTATCAAAAAAGCTTTAGTCGTGCTCTCCGATTTATCTCTGTCTCAATGTTTTCGTGGAGAGGTCTGAATTGTTTGCCCAGCAGGGGACTCAAACTCCGCCCCTTTCCCGTCCCCCCAGTTATCTATATAGGAAGAGCTCTTGTGCAATCATCTCATCTTTGATAAAAGGTGGTACATTGGACAGCATGTCTTTTTTAGACGGTGTACTGAGAGGAAACATGTGTAAGTGAATAGTAGATCACGATTCCATATTTTTCGTTAACTTTCTCCAATGTGTTTAGGAAAATAACAATAATGCTGTTCATTCTCGAAGCAGACACAGTGTTATGTCCCACTACATTCCCCACAGCCAGGCAGCGCTCCTCCACACACACTTTACAGTTCATCCTCACATCGTGTTGATATGTTAACTTTTCGATCTCCAACGCACCCACGTTGCAGGAACAAGCATGTGAAGATAGTCGCCTTAAAATTACAACCAAACATACAGATTATAACCACAAGACGTTTGAATCATTTATAAATTGAATAAATGTCAAAAGGGACGAAATGACTCATGTTTTTTGATACACAATTTACTACAAATAACAGCATACACAAATCAATAGCGTTCTCATTCCATGTCACGTTCTGTTCAAATTATAGTCCAGCATTTCAGGGCAAGCCAGTCCGCCAGGAAATTCACCCCCTACTGTCTCCTACTAGGAAAGTATTACAGTGGCACATGAAACTTAATCCACATATCAGCATCAGTACTTTAACTATACTCTCAAAAGTATTGATGCTGAAGGACTTCCGGTTTGGTGATGTAAGAGAGAGCAGTGCAGACAAGGACCTCCTAACCACGCTCCTTTTAAATACTTCAAAAAATTTATTTTTGCATTAAATTGCTTTGCAACATGAGATAAAATAACTACACTAAGAACAGAAAGCACAATGAGCAATTCTAAACATAAACAAGGTACCACTCCAGCAACTCGTTCTGGTGTTACCGTGGGGTAAGCTAGCAGCAATGGCAGATAGTGACATAACCAGCAACACCAAAGGTCTGCCTGAAAAAAGTTATACAGACAACTTGGTGGTGAGCCAGCTAGGATCTAAAACAGCAGGCTAGCCTGAGACAGGACATGGCAGGTCTTATATAAGATTCTGTTAAACCATTACAAGCTCTCTTCGTGAGACAATCAGTTGTTTTCAGCACCAACTCACATTCATGGAAGTATTGACCAGTGAAAACTTTGAAAGACTTTTCACAGCTGAAGAGACGATTAAATCTTTGCAAGCACAGAATTCATCTCTCCTAGACCAACTTGAAAATCTTGAGAATAGATCTAGAAGGGCTAACTTGCACATCAATATCCCGGAAGGTTGTGAGGACAGAAAAGATCCCATCGGCTTCATATCTGGACTGCTTAAAGACACCATGGAGAGCGTGTTTGATAAGTCCCCCCAAACTCAAGTGAGCACATTGTGCACCTCATCCCAAACCTAGAGCAGGGCAACCTCCACTGTTTGCTTGCATGGATTTCAGAAAAGAAAAGGCACTTCGCTGGGGCAAACTGCATGAACTTAAATATATCAGACTGCCACTGAGACTACCTGGACACGAGCACAACCTTAGCGAAGAAACATGCTGGATTCAAAGGAGTCAAACAATCCTTTTATCAGAAAGTTTCAGTTGCTGTACCCTGCCTGTCTTCGAGTGAAATTCGGGAAGGAAACCCTCACATTCAATATGCCAGAGGCTGCAGAGGCATTCTATAATCAACACAACCTTACCCAAGATTAAAGGCTGGCACATGATATTTGCAAAGTGTAAACCTTAAAATTATGTGAACTTAAGGGATACATGCTATGAACATTTTTGTTTGTTGCTTTAAAGCCTATCCAATACAATGTGTAACAATGACACTGTGGTGCAATTAAAGTAAGTACTGTGGTTTGGGGTCTTTCAAGAAAGTAGACATAAGAAACTTGATAATAGGGAGTTATGCAGTTTAGACCCCTGCAGCTTGTTTCAGTTGTGGAAGCAAGCATAGTGAAGAAAACTGAAAGTTTTGTAATGTTTTCTATTCATTATAGCACCATAACACAGCCTTGTTATTAAATCGTGCATTTTGTACATTCACAGAATCAGTGTCAGCATCCACATTGGGGGAGACACTTAAAGTGGTTATCAGAGGATAAAAACTTTAATATAGTTAAACTCTTAATAAGCTACGTAAACAGAAACAGGATGATTTAATTTAATCTATCAGAAGCTTAGATCGCGGTACCCTAGGACTCCCTCACCTGGATTATATAAGGAGAACTTGAAACTTCAGGTTCAGTATAGCCTCATATCAACCAACAAAACTGTACAGTACCTATTACATTCTAGAAGCTATGTATATGGAGAAAAAGCAGGATGCCAAAAGCTCATCAGTTAAAATCTAAGGCTGCTTGTCAACTTATACCTCAAATTCATAATAGCTCTAGTGAATTAATAGTAAATAGTAAATTAATTATTCTGAAAGTCCTGAATCTAATTTTGAAATGTTGGAATTTTTAAATAACAGATAGCCCCATTCTTAATTCTGTACAAAAAATAATAATTTGGATAAGCACATAGAAACAGAAGAAATTTTACAACAATGCAGAGCAGAATGTCTCCTGGTCCTGATGGTTACATGATATAATTTTATACAGTAAGAAATTTTCACTTAAATTAGCTCCTATTCTTCTTGATATGTTTGAGGACTCTTTGAGAAAGGCTGTTGATTGAAGCATCCATCATACTTCTGTTAAAGCCTGTAATGGATCCCTTGGAATGTAGCAGCTACAGTCCAATTTCACTTCTAAATGCTGACATTAAAATTTTGGCCAAAATACCTGCATCACGTTTAGACACAGTAATGAAGAATTTGATTTCAAAGGACCAAACAGGATTTGTCAGGGGCCAACATTCTTTCAGTAATATCCATAGTTTATTTGGGGTAGTCCATTCTTTTAAACTTTCTCAGGACCCTGTCGCTCAAGTAATTATTTCATTAGATGCAGAAACAGCGTTTGACAGGGTGGAGTGGAAATACTTATGGAAAGATTCGGCTTTGGTTCCAATTTTATTTATTTGATTAAGTTACTATACTCCTTCCCTCAAGTGGCTGTAAAAAAGTATTTTCCCCCATTAAGGGGCACAGAACAAGGCTGCCCTCTCAGCACATTACTTTTCACTTTAGCTACTGAACCCATATCAATTATGTTAACACTCAGTATTTTACTGGCATCTACAGTGGGGGCATAGAACACAATGTCCCTATATACTGATGACATGCTGTTATACCTTTTGGAGCCAATTTTAGGTATTCCCCAGAAAGTTAAGATTTTGAGGAACTTTGGAACTTTTTCAGGTTTTTCTGATTTTTTTTTTTAAGTATATGTTTTCCCATAAACAATAAGGCCCTTCAGATTATGGGTACTGATCTACCTTTCCAGTTGTCCACATTGTGTTTCAAATATTTAGGGTTAAACATCACAGAGGGATTTCCTAAGCTTTATAAAGATAACTTTGTACAATTGGTTGATAAGTTAAAACTAGATCTTAAAAAATGGAATTTAATTTTTCTTTCTCTCGCAGGTAAAATAACTTTAGTTAGTAACTTTTTTTTTTTACCAAAGTTCGTTTTCAGAATATAGACAGACTGATCTAGTCATCTAGATCTAGTCAACTTCAGGTATTTCTATTGGGCTGCAAACATTTCAAAAGTACTTTATTGTCTTCAGAACCCAAAGGTTGTTTGGTGTATTTTAGACGCAAATTCTTGTACATCATCATCCCTCCCAGCCCTTGCTTTATCCAAATCTATTTCACTGTATATTCAATGTCCAGTTGTAGCAACCATCCTCAAGATTTGGTTTTAGTTTAGACATTTTTGGTTTCTTAGACCTCTCCATAAGGTGTCTTATGCAAGAATCATCTATTCCTTCCTGCTCATTTAGACTCAGCCTACAGTATATTCAGTGGAGAAATCTAAGCCTTGTCAAATTTAGTGATGGAGTCTTTTGCTCCATTTTCTACCCTCGCTTCCAAATATAACCTTCCAATGTCACATTTATTTAGATATTGTCAGGTTCATCGTTTAATCCAGACCCAAAAACACACAATATTCAAGGACAAAATAAATCTTGAAAATAACAACACAAATTTATATATTTTTTTCCATTGAAGTTTGGTAGATCTCTCACATCATTATCATCTCAACCATCATCAGTTATAAGCTGCGTTTACATGGACAACAATAATCCACTCTTAATCCGATTAAGACCATAGTCTAATTAAGAAACTACCATGTAAACAGCAATTTTTACTTACCTTAGTCTAATTAAGGTCATAATCGAAGTAAGCTCTAATCTAATTAAGACAGTTGGAGTACTCCTGTTTTAGTCGCATTATGGACGTGTATTACAGACATGTAAACACCTTAATCACATTATGAACGTCGTGTGAGAGTTTTCACTGCATTTTGCGACAGGACACGATCATACACGGCAGTTTTTCGTTTTACGGCAAACAAGAGAGTTCAGCTGCATCCCAAATCGGATACTTGCCTTCTATAGGCCTGTAGTGGGGAAAAATACATGTATCTCGGCTACTATTTAGATGGTAACTACGCGATTTAGGACGCAGCCCACGGCTTCAAGCAGTTTATTAGCACGTATAGCATGACAAATAATTAACTGCACTTAAAGCGTTTGTAAAAAAAATTTAATAAAAACACCCAAACTGTATATGGTACCATAACGAAGATGAACTGTACATTGATACGTGAAATTCTGGAAGGACGTCGGATGGCGTGGCGCGGTGACGTAATGACACGGCTGTTAATCTAATTATGTTCTAAAACATGTAAAACGGGAACATGACAGGAGTATTCTAAAAGCGACTCATGTAAACACCTTAATCACATTATTATCTTACTCAGATTAAGGTCAATAATTAGATTACTGCTGTCCATGTAAACGTAGTCATAGACAGTTCCCCATCCTGAACATTCACATCTGTCACGACTTGAGGGTTGAGACGGATGCAGGTGCAGAATTTAAGGTTTTATTAAATAAGCAAACAAAATACAAGAGGCAGGAAGGCAGAACTTGACTGTCTGTGTCAGCAGACTCAGGCACGATATCCCCGGCCTGGCTTGAATGCAGAGCGATGGCTACTGCATAGCCAGCGGGAGGAACAAGGCTCAAGGCGAAGCCTGAGAGGGAAGCGCCAAGATTTCCGCGAGGCCAGAGAGGGGAGCGAGGTTCTCCTCGAGGCCAGAGGGAGGGACAATGCTCTCCGTGAAGCAAAGAAAAGGAGCGACGTCTTCAGCGAAACATGGAGGCAGAGCGACATCCCCAGCGAAGCAGGATGGCACAGCAACGACCTCAGCCAAGCAGGAAAGCGGAGCGACGTCCTCAGCGGAGCCGGAAAGCGGAGCGAAGTCCTCAGCCGAGCAGGAAAGCGGAGCGACGTCCTCAGCGGAGCCGGAAAGTGGAGCAGGAAAACGGAGTGACGTCCTCAGCCGAGCAGGAAAGCGGAGCGACGTCCTCAGCGGAGCCGGAAAGTGGAGCAGGAAAACGGAGTGACGTCCTCAGCGGAGCAGGAAAGCGGAGCGACGTCCTCAGCGGAGTGAGAATAACTTAATTAAATGCGTGTTTGCAAGATAAAAAAAAAAATACTGATTTAATTAAACCTTTTAAGTTGCAAACATTATTAAATGAGAAATATAGAAAAAAGAAACACTCCCTCTCACAGAACTATGCACAAAGGCTGCTAATTTTCGTCAAACAGCAAATTGACTAAACGGAGCTAGAAGGCTATCTTTGTAAATGACAAAAGATTTTTAAAAATGTCTCAGTGCATGAAATTAGATTACACAATATAGTTGACGGGTACACGAAAAAGCCCTCGCTAGATGAGCAGATTTGTCAAATGAAACTTTATTATTCTCATCCACTGCTATGGTAAACTAAAGGGTAGATATTCAAATTACACTGCTAAATATGACTAGCATTAGCTACGTATAGTAGTACAACATAGTCCATCAACTGTATTAGCAGGTGTAGCCAAAACTTTACACGGGTCCACTATTGGTCATATCACAACTGAGAATATGCCCAAATGTATTGCTTTAGTAGAATATACTTGTAAATGAAATGATACTCACCTTGAAATGTCCTTTGTATAGTATTTGTTCCGTCTACAGGTCCTCTAACACAGTCTTAACTGTCTGAATTTGTCCAGGCATGTTAAGTTGGTAGGGGAGGGGACTTGCAATCCTGACCTCAAGTTGGAGAAAAATTAAGTTATCAAGCCAATTTCATTGTTACTACAACTTACAATTTGTTTTAATTCAATTAATGCATAAATTTCAGTTTAAATTACACACAAGTTTAAGTTGATGTAATTATCAACATTATTATGTCAACACAACCCATCAAAATAATGTTTGCAACTTAAAAGGTTTAATTAAATCAGGAATTTTTTTTTTATCTTGCAAACACGCATTTAATTAAGTTATTGTAATAGGTCCCCTGGATTACTTTTTAGAGTGTACCTCATCAGACAATGATTTATCAGACAATTTACCTGTGGCACAACAAAATTTTACTGGGGCTTGTGCAAAGGGTCTAACAACGCCCATGAACCAGACTCAATGTCTCACCTATCCCTCCATTCCTCCCTGTTCAGGATTGGATGCCATTTTAAATTTTCCCTTACATTCTCAGGGCTCTATAGTGCAACCATTTCACTCGCATTTGCGACTGAAAAGTACTTTGTGCGACAAATATATAGGAGCACCAGTGCGGGTGACCTGTTCGGAGATGTATAATACAATTGGAATACAAATTACAGGAAGTCCGAAATGCATATACACCTCACAACAGTTACTTTCACACTGCATTCATCACCTCAGTCGACTGAACAAGTGTGTAAATACTGCAAAAAAAAAAAAGCCATTATGATGACAAGAGTAACACTGTAATCATCTGCTTCTCTCAGCTCTCCGATCTCACAAAGTGCCATCTTTTATTGATCCAGCAAAATGCCCTGAACCTGCGACTGTGACCTGCTCGTGTAGCCACAGCGGCGTCAGGCGCCAGTAAATTAATAATAATTCTAATGCTATAAGGTGGGTGTAATTCAAACTTCTTAATTAAATAATTCCTCAGCAATCATAATCAAGAGTAGCAACTGTTTAATCTGTAAACATACAGCACGCTGCTGCTCTCCCTTCACTCTCTTCACCAACTCTAATAGCGCATTCACTTCATTTAAACTCAGGGTTGCCAGATATCACTAGGTAAGTCAACTCCAGTTTTCATGTTTTGATTTAATCCTCCAAAAAACACAATATTATCAGCAGACATGGCAACGCTGTACTGGGGGCCCCCATCTAAAATTGATAAACAAAAAAACGAATAAAATGTAAAGACAGAAAATGTGCTTAATTATAAATAAGTCATTTAATATAAAAAATAGATATTAAAATAAATTTATAAAATATAAATAAAATGTGAAATTAAATAATGTTTAATTACTATGGGTTGCATTTAATATCAATTTGACATTAAGCTTAGTAGGTAGAGATGCACCGATGTAAAGGATATTTTTCCCGCTAATAATTTCAGCCGATAATTTAAAAACATACAATGATCAGGGCCGATTATTTCCTGTCAATCAAAAGAGGGCAGGAAAACACATCGATTTCGTCCTGTGTGTAAAGACGATGTCTCTTGTGTGGAATGACAACAAAACACCAGAAGTGAGCAGTAGTGAATCAGTAGTGTTGAGTCTAATCCCCCCACCCCCACCCCCCACGCTATTCGCACGCTGCTCCCGCACTGCATTAATGCGCCAGTGAACCGTTCCAATGATTTAAATGAAGATGAGTGACAAAAAATAGTATATATTGCACAGAAAAATATTGGTAGAGTAGTATGTTTCATATGCAGTTAATGTTAATATGAGTTAATATCATCAAAAAAAGGTTTATATTAGGCCTATATATTACCAGTTTGATGTCAGTGATGAAGCAGGAATGCTTTTGTTTGTGGTGAGTGAATGTGAACCTAACAGGAGGTTTTTTAGAATTCAGTCAATGACTATGTTTACATGGACAGCGATAATCTAATCATTGACCTTATTCTGAATAAGACAGTATTGTGATTAAGGTGTTTACATGAGTCGCTTTTAGAATATTCCTTTCATGTTCAGGTTTTACATGTTATAGAACACAGATTGATTAACGGCACAAGTCATTACGTGTACATTAGTATCGGTGCGTCTCTATTAGAAGGCTATTTCCTTAGAAGGCTATTAGCCTTCTTTTTCCTAATATGGATCATGCTTATGTTAGTCTACTTTTAATTAGGACTCTTTATTGTTTAAGAGATTTAAAAATAAATATTTTATGCTTGTTTATTTATCAATTAACAAACAGTATTTCTCATTGCTATTATTTTAATTCAATTAACAGTGACCATGAGCAGAGAGCTTACATTTACAGTATCTCACAAAAGTGAGTACAACCCTCACATTTTTGTAAATATTTGATTATATCTTTTCATGTGACAACACTGAAGAAATGACACTTTGCTACAATGTAAAGTAGTGAGTGTACAGCTTGGGTAACAGTGTAAATTTGCTGTCCCCTCAAAATAACTCAACACACAGCCATTAATATCTAAATCGCTGGCAACAAAAGTGAGTACACCCCTAAGTGAAAATGTCCAAATTGGGCCCAATTAGCCATTTTCCCACCCTGGTGTCATGTGACTTGTTAGTGTTACAAGGTCTCAGGTGTGAATGGGGAGCAGGTGTGTTAAATTTGGTGTCATTACTCTCACACTCCCTCATACTGGTCACTGGATGTTCAACATGGCACCTCATGGCAAAGAACTCTCTGAGGATCTGAAAAAAAGAATTGTTGCTCTACATAAAGATGGCCTAGGCTATAAGAAGACTGCCAAGACCCTGACACTGAGCTGCAGCACGGTGGCCAAGACCATACAATGGCTTAACAGGACAGGTTCCACTCAGAACAGGCCTCGCCATGGTCGACCAAAGAAGTTGAGTGCACGTGCTCAGCGTTATATCCAGAGGTTGTCTTTGGGAAATATACGTACGAGTGCTGCCAGCATTGCTGCAGAGGTTGAAGGGGTAGGGTGTCAGTCTGTCAGTGCTCAGACCATACACCGCACAATGCATCAAATTGCTCTGCATGGCTGTCATCCCAGAAGGAAGCCTCTTCTAAAGATGATGCACAAGAAAGCTTGAAAACAGTTTGCTGGAGACAAGCAGACTCAGGACATGGATTACTGGAACCATGTCCTGTGGTCTGATGAGACCAAGATAAACTTATTTGGTTCAGATGGTGTCAAGCGTGTGTGGTGGCAACCAGGTGAGGAGTACAAAGACAAGTGTGCCTTGGCTACAGTCAAGCATGGTGGTGGGAGTGTCATGGTCTGGGGCTGCATGAGTGCTGCCGGCACTGGGGAGCTACAGTTCATTGAGGGAACCATGAATGCCAACATGTACTGTGACATAGTGAGGCAGAGCATGGCCGCAGGGCAGTATTCCAGCATGATAACGATCCCAAACACACCTCCAAGACGCCCACGCCTACTAAAGAAGCTGAGGGTGAAGGTGATGGACTGGTCAAGCATGTCTCCAGACCTAAACCCTATTGAGCATCTGTGGGGCATCCTCAAACGGAAGGTGGAGGAGCACAAGGTCTCTAACATCCACCAGCTCCGTGATGTCATCATGGAGGAGTGGAACAGGACTCCAGTGGCAACCTGTGAAGCTCTGGTGAACTCCATGCCCAAGAGGGTTAAGGCAGTGCTGGAAAATAATGGTGGCCACACAAAATATTGACACTTTGGGCCCAATTTGGACATTTTCACTTTGGGGTGTACTCACTTTTGTTGCCAGCGGTTTAGACATTAATGGCTGTGTGTTGAGTTGTTTTGAGGGGACAGCAAATTTACACTGTTATACAAGCTGTACACTCACTACTTTACATTGTAGCAAAGTGTCATTTCTTCAGTTTGTCACATGAAAAGATATAATCAAATATTTATAAAAATGTGAGGGGTGTACTCACTTTTGTGATATACTGTAACTGTTTACGATAGACCTCCTGATTAAAGCTTAAACAAAAAAAAAAGATTGGTATCTGGATCGGTTTCGGTCGGTCAAGATGACAAGATATCGGTATCGGCTGTAAAAATCCTGATCGGTGCATAAGTAATGAACACCATTAAACTAAAACGCTTTGCATCTGACAGGTAAACCCAATCACATCCAATATGAGATTATTCGGATATATACACAATATACGCAGAGTGGTTCGGGAACCGGCTCCAGTCCAGAACCATTACAGTGGAATATGTCTAATAGTGTAGCTTTAAATATATTTAAGAGGAGCAGACTTCAAAGACTGAACACTAGGTTTATTGTATTTGTTTACAAAGTGGAAAAGGTTAACAGTTGTTGCTTTTTGCATACAGCCTGTAAAATTAACTGAAAATATTAAATTTAGTTTATCAGAAGTTAAATTAATTTGCCATGGCTCACACTATGTTCTGTCATAACTGACAAACTCAGTTTTTCTCATGCCTACTTGTGCATTATATTGTGGCACATTAATGTTACCATATCTAAAAAACTAAAAAACTAAACTTCAACTGTACTCCAAAATTTTTGTAATTAGGAGCACAAGAAAGAAATTGTTACCATAGAGCCCTGATTCGACTTGAGTAATTGCTAATGCATATGACACTTTAATGTCAATAAAAAAAAAATAGTAAACTGGACAAAATCCGAGCAGACTGGATAAAGGAATTAGGGGTGCACATATTAGAAGAAACCTGGAATAGTGCACTAACTAGAGTAAATGGAACAACCACTTGTACTCACCTATGTATAATTCAGTGTACGGTCCTTAACAGACTCTACTACAGAAAGGCAAGGCTGTTCAAGATATAGTCACATGTGACTGATACATGTGACCAATGTCACTCTACAAAAGCAGACTTTGTCTGAGGCATTTAGTAAGGAAATCAGGCCTTGTTTTGAAATGTCTGTTTTTGGAGTACAAGAGTATTGTCATGTCCAAAATGTGTCAGGACACTTATGATTTTGCTGGTCTCTTGGTCCAAAAAAGAATACTACTTGAATTAAATATTCACCCAAAGGATCAAAGGATGCTTTTCATAGCAAGCCAGTCTGCCAGGAAATGCAACCTTAGTTACAAAAGGTTGAGAACCTCTGGTTTAGTACAGTACAATAACGAAAGTGTGCCATTTGAAAGGATACTACACAGCAAAATCGCCAGTGTTGATTTGGACTCTAATGACCACTCTGGGTGTTAATTCAACACTAGGGATTTTACTGTGTACCCTAAAATTCACACCCTAGACGACAGAGTGTATAGTGCATAGTTTAAGTAGTGTATAGTATATCATTTGGGACACACTAACTGTTTAACGCAGGTATAATGTAGGTGAGAACAGGAACTACTGGGTCTCTCGGACGTTCCACAACTTTAAACCTAACCGTAAAATGCGCGACGTGTCATTCATTAATAAAGTAAACACCCGACGGAGTTACCGTTAAACAGATATTTAGCGTTGATTTCTAAATATAGATTTAAGATTTATTTTTGTATTGGAGAGTGATAGCGGAATTTAATTTAGCTTCGTTTATCTACTAGCGAGAATCAGGCTTTAACTCTTTAACTGGTTTACTCTGTTGATGCGGTAACCAATAAAACGCCACTTGGTGGAGGAGAGCGAAACTTCACTAACCAATCAGAAGGTGCAGATCGCGGAGCTGTTTGTAAAGCGCTCTCTGGTTGGCTAAGAAGAATTCCGGAAGTATTTTTGAAAATCCAGCGGTGGACATCTGCTTAGAATGGCTGGTTTCGGGGTATGCTTACTGTATTATATATCGGTTTTGTGTAACCGGATTGAATCTATAGACTGTGATAGTCATATTTTTCCTTTAATAATGCAAATAGCTTTTATGTAAATTAACTCGTTTCTGCAACCTTTGCAATAATTTGCATAGCTTGCCTGTTTGCAACATCAGTAATAGTAATAACAGTATGTTAGTATAACTGTTTTCAGTATGTTTACTTCTTTCTTAGCGACTAAGCAGACACTTTCAGAAGCGTAGGAAAAAGAATGGCAGCAGCCGACTTCTGGCCATGAAGGCCAAGCAGTCATTAACTCCATCATGTGACAGTCAAGTAAACGTGTGAGTATCACTCTATCCGTTGTAACACTATCTGTTGTTACCCAGATGAGGATGGGTTCCCTTCTGAGTCTGGTTCCTCTCTTAACATCTCAGGGAGTTTTTCCTTGCCACCGTCGCCATCATCTTGCTCAACTGGGATTAATCCACACACTTAAATCTGTGTCCTGTGTTTATATATTTCTATAAAGCTGCTTTGAGACAATGACCGTTGTAAAAAGCACTATACAAATTAAATTGAATTGAATTGAAGTATACAGTAGAGGCGTCCGTATGAGTCCTAGAAGTAGTTAGTCAAGGCGACTGGACTTCTGGTATCATGTTGAAGACGTTTCGGTCAGATCACTCACCATAGTCATGTATAGGATAAATTATGATTTTAGTAAAAATGTAGATTTTAATAATGCACTGTCACTAACTGCTAGTCATGATGTTATTAAATAATAGGATTGGACTTTCAGCATCTCTTTCACCCTACAATTCCCTTCCATATGCTGTACCATGCTGATCAGCGCTCTCCCTCTGGAAAGAGTTATTTCATTGGTCATGATCCTTTGGTCAGGGGTAAACCCTTTGCTGTATAAATAAATCTCAGGAAGTCTGTCCTTTTCTCTTTTCCTTCCTGTCCTTTCCAAAGTCGTTGTGTCTTCTTTAAGTAAGGATAATTCTGTCTCTTTATGCTACATTTAATTACTCTTGGGCTAACATTTAAATGACGAACTTTTAATATATATCTATGTTTTGGGGGAGCAGTAAAGACACAAAACTACTTTTCATGCCTGGGGATTCTCCTGCCAATAGGTTTGTGTTATCAGGTGTGAGTGCAAATAATTAACATACAGGTAATTAACAGTGAATTCACCTATTTGATTGACCTTTTTTGTGTTCAATAGAGAAAATGAGCCAAACACATAACATTTCAAGTTGGGGGAAAAAAACATTTTAGTGCAGTTCCACTCTAAATAATTTTTTTATGGTCCATTTTGACCGAAATAATCCACAAAGGTTAAGTCCAGTTGCCTTGACTACTATACATTTAAAATGACATGGATACTTCACTGATACACAATAATCACAGATAAACTTCCATAGTTTTTAAATTCGTATAAGTATTTATTTTATAAGTATTGTGTTCTCTCATTTTTGTGCATGTATTCACTGTCATTCTCCTTTGTACTTTTTTTTTTGCTTATTTCTTTTGTTATAGTAAAAAGAATTCAGTTGACAGAACAAAGGTGGAGCTGGTTGTAAAGACCTGTAATAAGAACACTGAGAGACTATCCTTCTCTCCAAGAAGCGGAAGGTTGTTGAATGCAGTTTGGAAAGTTATGCAGCAATGTCAGCACAGAATCAGTCAGGTAAGTGTCAGTAATGAGTGCCAAGTCAGTGCTGACAAACATGCCTTCGACCACTGCATAGAGATGTCACCAATTTCCTAATTATTTCTTTTGAAGATCTGGACTGGATTTTGCAGTGTTTTATTTTTCTGGAGATTTCATGCCCAGAGAGTGGAAATTCTTCATCAGAAGGTGGAGGCGCTTCAGAAGGAATTACAGCTGCTGCGTACTAATGCTCTGGTTAGTAGAACCTATGGCTAATTTAATATACCAAGTACACAACTTTACTAACCCTTATGACAGCATTAAAATAAATTATTTTTAAACAAATTATATAAATACCAGTTCAAAAGCATGCATTTCCTAACAATGTGTAAGCAATTATGTAATATATTCTCTAATAATTTGTATGCCCAGTGTTTTCCCTAAAGTGCTTCCAAATTCTTTGCATATCATCTGAGCAGTTATTGGATCCACTTATTTGTAACCCACCATTCATGAAATGTCTTCAAGATGGTACATTTTCAACTTCTTGTAATGCCTTTTTCCCTTTTAGATATACTGTAATAGTGCTTTCATATCATGCTGGAATTACAATTTTTATGAGCTTCTGACTAGTAAAAAAAAACAGTGTTCAAGCTTTGTAATTACTCGTTGGGAAATCAGAATTTTCTAAACTCTCACTTGACAGTGTGTGACCTCAACTCAAAATTCCTACTCCAGAACTCAGGGTAGTTTTCTCAACTATAAGTTCTTCTGAATTCAGGGAATGATGTCAAATCAACATGGCTGTGCACAACATCAGAAATAAACAAAGTAGCACCTCATACTCATATTTGCTTTAAATCAATCAACATACAGACATATTTGCTTGTTTAATCAGTCCCTCCAACGCAAAATCAAGCAAACTCCACAATATTCAAAAGGAAATTTGCAATTTTTCAAAATTACCACAGATTTTTCACAGATTTGGACCAAGACGTATCAGAGAGGCTGAGACATATGCAATTGCAGTTAGACAGTCTTTTAATAGAGGATCAGCAGACAGTTCCAAAACAAAAGGCAAGTTCAGAGTCAAAAGCAGGCAGAGGGTCAGGAGATCAACAAACAGGATATCGTAGAACAAACCAGAATTAAAAAGAACAGAAACCAGAGTCAAAACCTGGATAACAATAATAAACTAATGGCTTGGTAAAGTCAGAGACAACAGCAACTGAATGTTTATTTCACAAGGTTTTTGTGAATGGGTGTCTCTATATAAAGGGTGTGTGTGTGTGTGTGTGTGTGTGTGTGTGTGTGTGTGTGTGTGAATTGGCAACAGCTGTGTGTGATTAGAGTTCTGGTGATCTTGAGCCGGTGTTGTGGACTGGGAAGTGTAGTCCATGTGCAGCCATGTTTGTAGGCTGCAGTGTATTCTGGATTGGAGTTCAATATTGAGGTTGACCTGACAGAGTACAGCTAAAATGTCTCATTTACACACACACACACAAAAAAAAAACAATTTCGTGCAATTGCAATTTTGACAAATTCACATAGTTTTCCACAAAAAACTCCACAAGTTGCATCTCAATGTTTGAAAAAAGCCACAACAAAATCAAGCATACAATGAACAACCACAAAAAAAATTATATGAAATCTTGTATGGACTGACTTATAACATGGACTATACAGTTTGCTGTTTTGAGGAGATAAATATATGACACTCATCACAGTTTTCTGGCTAACTGGTTGCTAACAAAAGACCAACCTGGAGTTGTCCATGTTTTTTCCCACTTTGTACCTAGAATGTACGAAGGTCAAAAATTATGTCATTCTGAGCTCTGACTTTCCAATTCCAAAGTAAGCGGAATGCAGCATTTGGCTAGATCTTCCACTCAATAATGCTGATCGAATGCATGGTATTACTCATGGTATTGTCTCCCAAACAAGTGTATACTCTACCCAATAACGTATTGACTGCATTAAAGAGCTTTTAAACAAACTCAAAAGCTAGAGCTTTAAAAAAGAGCATACTGTATACTGTCTGTAACAGCAGATGCAGAAGTACTAAGGCTGAGATTAATAACTCTGGTACAGACACTGATGGTTTCAATAGTGGTACTGGATGATGAAGCCGAGCATGTAATTCTACACGGCATGCAGTTCAATATAAAGAGCTGACCCAATCGGTTGCAAATCATATGCCGCACAAGTGAATGTAGGTTGTATTCCTAACATTGGGCACAGTTGTTCCTAGCTCCTAATGAGATGATGGCGATAACTGCAAGTGCAATGGCTACAGGCATCCTACAGGCAAAACTACAAACAATGTAAAACACCATAAACCTTCATCAAATTTTACAGACTGAATGTTGCTCTGTCACAACCCATGTGCTCTGCAGCAAGTTTGAGTGATCTTTACCCCCAGTGGAATACGGCATAAACAGTCTGAATTAAGAATTAAGAATCATTAAGAGTGATTCTTAGCCTCAGTCATGATTTTATTGATGCCTGTTATTTTCAAACAATCTGTGGCAACAGGAAGTTTTCCATAGTCCCACAGAATGCTGCCCTGGTGGTCCCAATAAAAGGAATAGAATGAAAGGATATTTATGTAACCATGGCTCTATGACTGATTGGTAGACCATTATGCTCATCTGGGTCATTCAGGATCACAAAAATGGCCAGAGGACAAGTGAGATGTTGTGGGGACCTTTTTTATAGGTTATACATATGAGATCATGATGTCTTTATTATTAGTTCTTGGCAAGGAAAAGGCAAATAGGAAACCACAGTGATTCAAAAGTTTGCACTCAAATATAATTGTTGGTTTTAAAATTACAATGATTATTGTAATATACCAGAGAACAGTTCAAAGCATTGTGTCTTTGCCTTTATTGTGTTCCATCTATGCATATAGTTATCTCCTGAGTCAAGATGCTCCGGCTGCCATGGTACAACTGTTGCACCACCTATTGCTCTTCTTCCCTCCCCACCACTTCCACCTCCTCCTCCACCTCCACTACCACCACCAGCTATTCAAGTGCCACAGAGACTGCCTTTAGTATCTAAAAGCAGGACCAGTCACTCATCATTGCAGGTACTAACCCATAAATTATAAAAAGTAATAGTTTGCCATTTCTGTTTGTGTCATTAAAAATATCACCCAGCAGTAGTTTACAAAGACAGTAAAAAGGGCCACAAATACTAGTATTGTTATTACTGATCTTGGTCACTTTATCCATTCAGGAGAAGGTTGATCGATGTGTTGCTGTAACTCTTAAGGATCTGCAGGCAGTGCAGCTAAGAAAAGTAACTGCTAATAATAAAGTTTTGGTGAGGAATCATGCCTTATTTTGTCACCTTGTTGTTGAACTTCATGTTTATAAGACATCTTGAGAATGAGAGTTTTTTTTGCAGATGTCACCGGATGGAAAAAGAGCCCCCATGGTCACTCTAGCAGACCTACAGAAGGTCAGTTTAAGACGTGTTCAGTGCAGCTTCCGCTCGACAAAGAGGCATAGCCCTGGCAGGTGAGTTCAGTATTACACTTCAGTATGACACTATTGACCAATATTAATGAGTCTGAGTCATCAAGATTTGTCCACTCTCAGTCGAGTCCAGGGCCTCAAGGCGAAGAGTTATGTTCTAGTCTTAATGCATTTTTCATTGATGCAGTGAGAGAGAGAGAGGTAAATGTTAGAAAGACAAAATGAAAATGAAAGTGAATATTATCAGTGGCAAGAATTTTAGTGTACCTTAATTTTTATTGTGCCTATTTCTGAAGAGTGCTAGAAATAATTCTGAATATATTTTCTGAATAATAGACCACACTAGTAGCCTGAATACAGAAGCAAACTAGCAAGTTACCATTGGAAGCTTAAAACAAGACAAAAAATACACTCTTTCCTGTATTAGCGGAAGATAGCAGAGAAACTGAGAAAACAACACCTAGAAAAGTTATTGTGTTAGCTACACTGTAATAGACTTTAAGAATGAACCATAACCTACCTCAATGTGCTGTGTTAAATAGCATGTCAGCACGCTAACTTGTATTGACAAACTTTCTTGGTCTTTATCTGATAGATGAAAATATATTTGATGTTCCCCATTTTGGTTATATTTCTGTACATTTAGGTAGCCATTCTCTTTTTATCTTGTATTTAAATGCCTTTGTACTCCAAGGAAACAACAGACCAACTGATGGAACAGTCATTGTTCATTTGGGATAGACAGGTGTCGGGTCTTCCAGCACAAGTGTTTGTGCACATTTTGTGTTCAATGATATTGGATGATGCGTAATGTCTGTAAAAGATAGGACTTTAAGATTGCATGAGGCAGAAGCCAATAGTAATTGTTAAGTCCTATCTTGTACAGACATTATGCTTCAAACCATTTCATTGAACACAAAATGTGCACAAACACTTGTGCTGGATGACCCGACACCTGTCTATCCCAAATGAACAATGACTGTTCCATCAGTTGGTCTGTTGTTATGACCTAAGTCACAATGCAGTAAATAAAATGTTGAGTCATAAGCGACTTCAGTGTATCTCAAGTCATTGGCTTGAGACTCAAAACCTCATCTCTGCACTCATGCATCCTTTTGTCAGGTTTAGACACATCCATGGAAAGGATACTTGCGCTAAACAATAACAAAATTAACATCAGTTGGCATTAAATATACGAAGAAAACAGGCTAGTAGAAAGCCAGAGCCACAGCCATGGCTCTCTTATGCTAATCAGAAGGGACTTGCACATCAAATATTGTTCAAATACTGTTTGAAAGTGATCAGCTATGGGGCAGCTATTTGATTAATTTGATTGTGTAATTTTTCTAAAACATGTTATTCCTTGTTTCTGATTATAGATCATCAAGCAAAAGCCCCATGAAACTACGCTTCCAACTTAGAAAAATCCCAATTGACCGGTAATTGAATCTGCATTTGTTATTAACTGTTCATTTGCTTTTTACGGCGGTTCCCACATGTAAAAATTAATCATGACCCCTTTCCCCCTGAAACATCGTCTTTGGTAATCACTCCCCGTTTTCGACAGTCACCCTCATGCCACAAGATTGGGTGAATTGATAATTGCATAAATAAACAGGAGTACATGTGTTTATGTAAAGTGTGATTTGGAATTGTTCTTTAGAATAATCGGCACGTGTTTTGACATGTTTTCATATGCAGTGAAATTCATACATAATCTACACAGATCAGCCGTAACATTAAAATCACCTGACTAATATTGTTTGGGTCCCCCTTGTGCGACCAAAACAGCTCTGACATGCTGAGGCATGGACTCCACAAGACCTCTGAAGGTGTGCTGTGGTATCTGGCACCAAGACACTAGCAACAGATCCTTTAAGCCCTGTAACATTCAAGGTGGGGCCTCCGTGGATTGGACTTGTTTGTCTAGAACATCCCACAGATGCTTGATTGGATCAAGATCTGGGGAATTTGGAGGCCAAGTTAACACCTAGAGCCCTTTGTCATGTTGCTCAAACCATTCCTGAACAATTTGTGAAGTGTGGCAGGGTGCATTATCCTGCTGAAAGAAGCCACAGCCATTAGGGAATACCACTGACATGAAGGGGTGTACTTCGTCTGCAAGAATGTTTAAGTAGGTGGTATGTGTCAAAGTAACATCCACATGAATGCCAGGACCCAGGGTTTCCCAGCAGAACACTGCTCAGAGCATCACACTGCCTCCCGCTTGCCGTGAAAACAGTGATTCCACAACAGTGGCTATATGAATTAGAGGCATGCAGCAGGTAATGATACAGCCCCCAGTGGCAGCATGCTTCAACTGCTATTCATTTAAAGGGACATGTATTATTAGTTTACTTACTTAAAAATGTCATAAGTACTTTATTTACTTTGAAATTTGTATGCCATTAAGTGAATATGTTTTCCAGAGATAGCCCTGACCTCAACCAACACTGAACACCTTTGAGATCAGGCCTTCTCGTCCAAAATAAGTGCCTGAGCCTGACGTCACAAATGTTCCTTTGACTGAATCGGAAACAATTCCCACAGACACACTCAAAAATCTTCTAGAAACAAGTGTATGGATTAGCCCAATGTAATTGTAATGGGAGTTTGAAGTTTTAGGAGTATGTGAAATGCAAATGAACTACTAGAATTCAAAACCCCAAACAATATTATGTCTTTAGTGCTGATCTAAAATTTAATCTGCATTGGACTGTAAGTTAACTGAGCACAAAAGATATGCACATTTTCAGATGGGCAATTTTCAGAAATACAATGTTTTATGTTTTCAGCGCTCCAAGTGATACACCACTGTGTAATAAAGAAAATGTTGAGAAGTATTCACACATTAGTGCACTAATTAACAATGTTTTGGAAAACAACTGCCAGGTAAGTAATTTTAAGCTACAACAAATACGTATATAATCAAAATGTGTTAGCATTCTTCAATTAGATCTTGTTTTATTCTTGTTATTACTTGTACAGGGTGCTTTTCCTGGAGGATCATAACCACTGTATGCCATCAGCTGAAAATGGGACATCAAGAAAGCAGACATTTCAATGATTTATTGTGCTCTCACTGAGTATTGTATAGTCCCCTTTGAAAGTATTGGAAGAGCAAGGCCAATTCTATTGTTTTTACTATACAATGAAGACATTTGAGTTTGAGATCAAAAGACAAATATAAAACAATAGATGAGAAATTAAGCTTTCATTTCCTGATATTTATCTAGATGTTAAACAACATGCACCAACATGGTACCTTTGTTAGCAGATCACCCAATTTTTAGGTAAGCAAAGGTTCTAGAACAGAAAGACTTAAAGTAAATAACACTTAATATTTGGTTACATATCACTTGCTTGCAATAACTGCATCAAGATGGTGATCCACTGACATCATCAAACTGTTTCTTTTTTTCCAGGCTTTTACTGCAGCTTCTATCAGTTGTTGTTTGTTTTGGGGCTTTCTCCCTTCAGGATGTGAAATGCATGCTCAATTTGTTTAAGGTCTGGAGATTGACTTGGCCAATCTAAAACCTTCCACTTGATGAAGTTCTTTGTTGAGTTGGCAGTCTGTTTTGGGTCATTGTCTTTTTGCATGATGAAGTTCCTCCCAATTAGACTGGTTGCATTTCTCTGTAAATTGGCAGACAGAATGTTTCTGTTGATTTCTGAATTCATTCTGCTGTTACCATCATGAGTTACATCATCAATAAAGATTAGTGAGCTCATTCCAGAAGCAGCCATGCAAGCCCAAGCCATGACACTACCTCCACCATGCTAGACCGATGAGCTTGTAGGTTTTGAATCATGAGCAGATCCTTTCTTTGTCCACACTTTGGCAAGTTCATCACTTTGGTAGCGGTTAATCCTAAATAATACCTAAATAAATAATACCTAAACTTTTGCGACTCATCTCTGTATTTCTTTGTGAATTCCAGTCTGGCCTTGCCGTTCTTACTGCTGATGTGTTCTTGAGGTTTTCTTCAAATAGTGGATCACCCTTGCCCTGTGAAGGCTGTTGGTGATATCAGTGACTGTTGTTTTGGGGGTTTTCTTCACAGCTCTCACAATGTTTGTCATCCAAACATAACAAAATTGTTTAATTGGCAGTACCCAATGTGTGTGCAATGGCTCTGATTGATTTCCCCTTTTTTCTCAGCTTCAAAAGGGCTTGATTTTCTCCCACAGACAGCTGAATGGTGTTCATGTTGGTTTATCCTTATTAATAACAAATTAATTCTTCACAGGTGAAACCCAGGGATCAATACAAGAGTAGATATTCAGTGCTATTAATTGTTTAAACAATCTATCATGGCACACCTGGGCAACAAGTAACACCTGTCAGTTACATGTTCCAATATATCTGATCACTTAAAAAACGTGTGAGTTCAAACAAAAGGTGTCATGTTCTAAATTGTTTAACAGATCTAGATATAAATATTAGGAAATGCAAGCTGAAATTCTGATCTATCATCTCATGTTCATCTTTTTATCTCAAACACAAATGTCTTCAGTGTGTAGCAAAAATAAAGAATTGGCCTTGCCAATCCAATATTTTCAGAGGGGGCTGTATGTTTATTCTGGTATATGGCTGAATGGTAAATGACCTATCGAGACATGGATTTACTGTACTGCTATATTATCCATTAATGCTAATAGTAATGTTTTTTGTTTTTTCTTGCTTAAAGTTCAAGTGATAAAATGTATATATTGGAACTGCACATGGAATACGGTTCATGCTAAAACATGTTTTAATGCCAGGATCTATATTGGGTGGCTATGCTGGCCCTCCCTCCTTATAGAATGCTACACCAACAATTTGGAAAGGAACACTTTTCACAACAACCCTCCCCAAGGTGGCCCAATTTTGGCAAAGTGTGTTGGCCTTGGTAGCACAGTGGACAAAATTACATCAGGCCGATGTTGCCCTCCTAAATAAAAGCTGCCTCGGTCTGACCAGCTACCAGCTAGCACACAGGCCACTCTGGTCAAGCTGGTAGATGGAAACGGTTACTAAGTTACAGCTAAAAATGTAAAGTCATAGACAACTTGTTTTAATGAAGATAAGACTGTAGTAAAGTGGAAAATCTCAAACATTTATTGATCATTTTAGACAAGTAATAAGGCAGCTGGAAAATATCTTACACGCTGACAAAAATGACCTACCAGTTTAACCAGCTCAGCCTGTGTTTTGGCAGCTGGTATCTGGTCAGACAAAACTAGATTTCTCAGCACGGTGGCACCCAACATCATTATGCTACCTAGGAATTGCAGGGCAATTCATTTCACAGGGCTGCTGATGCTGGGACTAACAGAAGCAACACTGGACAAGCTACTCTACTACTGGGCAAATCTTAAAGAAAGAGCATGATTTGCACAACTAAGTAATAATATTTGGCTACAAATATGTCATTTTTCAAAAAATTGCATGTAACAGCATACAAAATGTTGTTTGTAGTACTTTCCTGAGGCCTTTTCCTTGAAACCTTTTTATTTACATATGTGAATATGATTTTTACTATGTGTGTATATCATTCCCAAAGTAAATACATACTTAAATAAGTTTGGTCTATTTTTATAATTTCAAGTGAATTTCCATCAATGTATGTGAATGGGAGTTTTGGGCATGTTTGATCGTCCACTAAGGGAAACCCATAAGTCCAATCATCCATCCATCCATCCATCTTCTATACCGCTTATCCTTCCTTCAGGGTCACGGGGGAACCTGGAGCCTATCCCAGGGAGCATCGGGCACAAGGGTACACCCTGGACAGGGTGCCAATCCATCGCAGGGAACACTCACATACACATTCACACACCCATTCATACACTACGGACACTTTGGACATGCCAATCAGCCTACCATGCATGCCTTTGGACTGGGGGAGGAAACCGGAGTACCCGGAGGAAATCCCCGCAGCATGGGGAGAACATGCAAACTCTGCACGCAAAGCAGAGGCGGGAATGGAATGAAAAAGACTTTATGCACATTTCATGTAAATTAAATTATATTACATTATATTATATATATTATATTACATATGTGGACATCTCCACAATTATTAACAAAGAAAAATAAGCCAAATCTATGCTTGACAAGCATACGTTTTCAAAATTCCTTACGACAATGAGTAATTTTCCAAGTCCAACTACAGAGATTCTATGTAACTGGAGACAGAACTTTTTGTACTCCACGCAGATCATAAACCATTGAAATTGGTTGAGAAATGTAAACGTTACTGTGCTTTTTATCCAGAAAACTATTAGCTCCCCTGTTCATTTGTATTTGTTGATGTTGATACAGTACGTACTGATCAGTATTGGTAAGCATGAATACAATCCGGACGTACTACTCGCTCGAATTCTGACAGCTCTTCCGCGCCAGTCCCATTGAATTATGGGATAGCACAGTATCCACAGTGTGCTTATCAATGCTCAAATTGATGCTTCCTCGTTTCCTCCCTCCTCTGTCCTCCAGCACGTGACCTGGAAATCGATCGAAGTCAGCCATCTTGAAGGACATATCAGTTCTCTAATTGCACCGTGAGGAGGTGAGGAACGAGGACTGAGGAAGCTTCCAGAGGAGCTAGGAGCACACACAGGTGTATCCTTGTTTCTTAAGTGTTTCTTGTCAAAAAACCTGACACATATAAATTCCCTTCCTCCTTTACATTTGCCAGAATCTCAAACAAAAAGTCATTTGTTTATGTTATGGAATTTTGTGTGAAATATAATTAATTAATAGTATGCTTACAATGAGTACTGTAATTAATTGATCCTTGCATGTTTGGATATGCAAAGCTGCACAAAAGATGTGATAAATTATGTATTGTTCATTAATTCATTGTTGAATAACCCAGACATTTCACATACTATCAGTGCATTTTGCTTTATTAAGAATGTTGTTATTAACCAAACTCTAACAACATAACAGCAGATCCCTGAAATGCAGTGAGGTCATCCAGCTGAGCACAGTCATCATTAATTGACATTGCTTTGAAGTGACACTTGAGAGAGCGAGGATATTCCATTTGACTTGCTTCAGTTCCTCTCTCCTCGCTCTCATCCTTGCATCCTTCCCTCACATCCCGAGGGGGTGGAGCTAAGACGCGAGGAAATGAAATGAGGATGCACAAATAAGAAATGAGAAGCATCCCCAGTGTCCAGTGGTTCCATACTGTAGAATCCGGGCGGAAGCAGTAGGTCATCCGGGAATTTCCCACCTACTCTTTTATGAATACTGAGAATTCGGACATACTACTTCTTTGGCGTACTCTTTTTCGCCTACTGTGTAGTAGGGTAGTTTATTTACGAATGTTCCTTTCACTCAGCAACAAGTAGGCCTACATGTTTCTAGGAACTCAAAATCCAGCGCATAAAGTGTCTCATGTTTCCGCACGGTTACTTTGTGTTGATGATCACGGAAAGCCCGCCCACTCAAATGTTTCCGTCTGTGTCTAGCAGCAATGGCGCTACCTGTGAATATCAGCGTACTTCTACAGTCAGACGTAATAGAGGATTCCCTTTACAAAGATGAAGGCGTATGTATATTGGGAATATTTGGGAAAAGTGTTGTGCAAGCCGGATGTGCCAAGGAGTCTCTTATAAACATCTTGTCAGACAAACATGTCTTTTCCCTGTTTGGCACCGACGAGACGGACAGTCTGGATGAACGGAGCTCGATCAAAGCGTATTATAACCAGGAAAACCGTGTGTTGTATTTAGTGCTGACAACCATTTTCGACAATCGCCAGCTTCTCCGTGCATGTGAGTCTTTAACCTCGGGTCTAGGTCACACCGAAGCGCACGAATTTTGGAAAGGAGCTGATAAGGATCACTGCCTTAAACTGCTCTATCTCTTCTCATTATGCCACATTCTGCTGTTAGTTCATCCTACCTGCTCCTTCGATGTGACGTATGACAGGTTGTTCCGCGCCTTGGACGCACTGCGCCAGAAAACGTTACCTTTTCTCCGTGGTGCCATAAAGGATTGCCCCGTGTCAAAGGAATGGAAAATGAACTGCCGGCCCTGTCCTCCTCGCCTGCTGTTTGTGTTCCAGATGAATGGGGCACTGAGGATAAGTGCATCTGGACTTGCTGGAAATGGCAATGATGGCACAGGATTAGACAAGCCTAAGAAACACTCACCTAGGAGGCGTCTGCAACATGCATTAGAAGATCAGATCTACCGAATATTCCGTAAGAGCAGAGTCCTCACCAACCAGAGCAGCAACTGTCTGTTCACCGTGCCTGCAAACCAGGCTTTTGTCTACGTGGTTCCGGGACCAGAGGAAGATCCAATTGGATCTTTGCTTGGGCAGTTACGGGCAAACTGTGTGCTACGTGAGTGTGACCCTGGTACACCTGCCCCTGGGCAAAGGCGATACCAACAGATGCGCCACTCTAACAGGCATCCCTCGTTTAATATGGAGAACAGTGGTCTTTCTTCGTCCGGAGGTCAGTTAGTGGACTGTACTCTGAAGGAGTTTCTTTGGCAGCATGTAGAACTTGTGCTGAACAAGAAAGGCTTTGACGACAGCGTGGGCCGAAACCCGCAGCCGTCTCACTTTGAGTTACCCACTTACTCCAAGTGGACTCGCGTCGCCTCCAGGCTGTACCAAGTCATGATAGAGAACAGTGAAGAAGACACAGCAGAACTTTTCCTTAAAGTGCAGGGTCAACTCAAGGTTCTCGAAGGCTTCCTAGATGCAGATGCAAAATTCTCAGAAAACAGGTGTCAGAAAGCATTGCCGCTGGCTCACAGCACATATCAATCCAACCTGCCTCACAACTACACTACCACAGTGCATAAGAACCAGCTAGCTCAGGCGCTGCGGGTCTACAGTCAGCACGCCAGGGGAGTAGCCTTCCAGCGCTATGCCATACAACTTCATGAGGATTGCTACAAGTTCTGGAGCAATGGACACCAGCTGTGTGAGGAGCGCAGCCTCACAGATCAGCACTGTGTGCACAAGTTTCACCTGCTACCCAAACCAGGTAAACACCACTGTTGAGGTCACACAAAGGCTTAATACACTTTGAAGAATGGCTTGCACATAATATTTAGAGAACTATAATGCTCAACGTATGCCCAGAATATCCCCACTGCTATTAAAACAATAACTAATATATTTTTCATCAGTTTTATCTACAGTTGAGGCCAAAGGTTCACATACATCTAGGTCAGTGGTCACCAATCTTGAGATCTACTGTTATGCAGGTTTCCTCTCCAACCAAAATCTAATACATCTGTTTTAGTTGATTAAGAATTTCTTAAGGCAATGATTAGATGGTCAGAGCTAAAGTCTTCAGGAAGGTAGATCTCCAGGAACAGGGTTGGTGGCCACTTATCTAAGCTAAAGACATTACCATAAAGTTTCTGTTTTAAGTCAATTAGTAGATGCCTACTTTAGTTCCATAAGGTAATTTCGATTTAATTTCAAAATAACAGCTAAGAGATATTTATTTCAGCTTTTATTTACTATATCAGATTTTAGTGGGTCAAAAGTTTACATACAATTTTTAGTATTCGGAGGCATTGCCTTTCAATTGCTTAAACTGCAATCAAACAATCCCACAAGCTTCTCACAATACTTTCCAGAATTCTTGCCCATTCTTCCTGACAGAACTGGTGTGACTCAGTCATGTTTATGGGCCTCCTTGTTCAGTCATGCTCTTTCAGTTCAGTCCACAAATGTTCTATTATCGACGTGTATTACAGACATGTAAACACCTTAATCACACTATTAACGTCATATGAGAGCTGTCACAAAATGCGGTGAAAAGACACGATCACACATGGCAGTGCTCAACTGTTTTACAGCAAACAAGCGAGCACGGCTGCATCCGAAACCGCGTACTTACCTACTATAGGCCTATAGTAGGCGAAATACATGTATCTCGGCTACTATAGAGTAGGTAAGTACACGGTTTGGGACGCAGCCCACGGCTTCAAGCAGTTGTCTATTTGCACGTACAGCATGACAAATAATTAACCGCACTTGAAGCGTTCGTTAAAAAAAAAAAATTCAATAAAAACATCCAAAACTGTATACAGTATCATAACGACGATGAACTGTATGTTGATACGTGAAATTCTGGACAGGATGTCGGACGGCGTGGCACGGTGACATAATGACGTGTGCTGTTAATCGATCTATGTTCTATAACATGTAAAACGGGGACATTAAATGAATAATCTAAAAGCAACTCATGTAAACACCTTAATCACAATATTTTCTTATTTAGAATAAGGTCAATAATTTGATTACTGCTGTCCATGTAAACATAGTCAGTGATTGACTATATTCTCTATTGATCTACTATATAGCAGGTGAAATACATGTATCTCGGCTATTATATAGTAAGTACGCGGTTTCGGACGCAACCCATGGCTTCAAGCAGTCGTCTATTTGCACGTATAGCATGACAAATAATTAACTTCACTTGCAGCTTTTGTAAAATTAAAAATGAAACACCCAAAACTGTATACTTTACTGTATACACCATAATGAAGACAAACTATATGTCGATACATGAAATACTGGAGGGAACGTCGGACAGTGTGGCGCGGTGACGTAATGACGTGTGCTGTTAATCGATCTATGTTCTATAACATGTAAAACGGGGACATTAAATGAATAATCTAAAAGCAACTCATGTAAACACCTTAATCACAATATTGTCTTTTTCAGAATATGGTCAATAATTAGATTACTGCTGTCCATGTAAACGTAGTCTATGAGATTCAGGTCAAGGTTTGTGATAGCCACTCCAATACTTTCACTTTCTTGTCTTTAAGTCATTTTGTTACAACTTTGGAGGTATGATTAGGATGATTGTCCTGCTTGAAGACTTATTTGTGATCATGTTTTAACTTTCTCCTTGATGTTTTAAGGTGTTGCTTTAGTATTTCTGAATAATCCTCTTTCCTCATGATACCATCTATATTTTTAAGTACACCAGTCTGTTTTTTAGCAAAACACCTCCAAAGCATGATGCTGTCACCTCCATGCTTCACAGTTGGGATGTTCTTCAGATTAACAGCCTCACTCTTTTTACTCCATACATCCCAAGACAGCCTTTCAGACCATGGTGATGTAGGACTCTATTAATGGTGGATGTATATGTTCGGTACAAGATGACTCTCACTCCATCGCCAGTTCCTTTGTTGTTGTCTTGGGGTTTACTTGAACCTTTTGGACCAAAGTTTGTTCTTCCCTGGGTGGGATGTTAATTTGTGTGTCTTTGCTGAATGATTTGCATGTAGTTGTTAGTACAGATGCTTGTTGTAGCCTCAGTTGTTTGGAAATTGCTCATGTGGAGAAACCATACTTTCTGAGGTCTTGGCTGAGTTGTTTTGATTTTCCCATGGAATCAACGGCAAAAAAGGCACTCTTTCTCAAGGTAGGCTCCTTTACAGGCTTTACATAACTCCTAATTATGACAATTGGCCAATTTCAAGTTCTAAAATTATCATTACATCAATTTCTGGAATCTTTCAGACTGTTTAAAGAAACAGGCAACTTGAACTTTTGAACCACTGGGATTCTGAAATGACATCAGATGTAAACAAAGTAGGTGCCCTAATTGACTTGCCAAGAGAAATGTATGAAAACATGAAATATGTGGAGTTGTGAAAAGCCGAGATTGAATGTCTTTAGCCTGGGTGTATGTAAACATACGTATATGTATATGGTTTTGTGTTAGTACAGATTTAAAATAATCTGTGTTTATTTAATGCACAGTTTTGATTCGAACATTTCACTAGCTCCCAAAAACACCAATACTTCGTACATATTACATGGTTTTGTATAGTATAACTTCAAAGACATATTTAACCCATTATAATTTGTTACTCATAAATTAACCCTCTTACCCCTTAGTTCCCACAGAATTATGTCCCATAACCCTATATTCCCCAGAGAAACAGCACGCCAACCCTGAGTTCCCAGGCCAAAATTGGCCCCAAAATCAACATTTTAATTTTAACATTTTTAGGCCTTGAAACAACTTATAATAATGTATTTGTGTAATATTACTTTGAAAATGAAGCAGTTCAGTGTTTTTACTCCACTTAGAGCACAATTCTTAACTAGAGAAATGACGGAAAATGCTTGCTAAAATCCTTATACTCATTTAGAAGTACCATACGAGCATCAGCGTGGTCAATGCCTTTGAATAAATTCAAGTAAATAATAAATAAATGCATTTTAGCGCCAAAAGTTTCTGGTGATAATCAGACCAGCAGGTAGTGTTTTAATGAATGCACAGAAATGGTTCCGTTATGACTCCAGACCCCTGCAGTGTCAGTCGCACTGGTTGATGCTGAAGATGAATACGGATCAGGGTCTGAATCAGGAGAGTTTGCGTCTCTATCAGTTTCGGTTTCGGTTTCAACATCGCCTGAACTTTCACTGCTCTCACTATCTAGAATCCTCGCTCTCGCCTGTGTAACTGTGTATGTTTTCTTTTTTTTCAATGTTTTAGATGTACCTGTGTTCACTGTAGGTGTAACTTTAGCTGGAACACGATTAGCTTTTCGCTTTGGCATTTTTAGTTCACTTCTACTATTACACCAATATTCACGCTTGGATCTTCATCGTAATGCCGGCGTAATAATGTAATCACGTCGTGACGTCAGGACGTCATCAACCTTCCGGGTTAAAAAATAATAATTAAATAAGTAAGGAATCATAGCAGAGTAATGCCGGTACACCGGCCTTACGGGGATAACGTTTACACTGTAAAGCCGCTATATCGGCCTTACGGGTATTTGGCATAGACGACCAAGCCGGTATATCGTCCTTACGGGAATAGATCAAAGACGGGCAAGCCAGTTTTTCGGCCATACGGGGTAAGAGGGTTAATATGCATGTATTAATTGTCTGGTACTAAGTCATTTTAATGTCTTGTAGAAGTAAGTCATGGCAAATGCACATGAGTTAAAATCTGGATGAGAATTTGCCAATTACAATCTATGTAAAATTCCATGCCATATGTAATGTATATAAACTAGTGAAAATGCTATTGTCTTTGTGCAGGAGAGAAGCCTGAGGTGGATCACAACCCTCCTATTCTCTATCACAACAGCAGAGGGCGCTCAACAAGTTCCTGTAATTGCGGCAAGAAGCAAGCCCCTCGAGAAGACCCGTTTGACATCCAGACTGCCAACTACGACTTCTATTTAGTCTGTAGAAATTATTTAAAATATATTGAGCATAAACCTTTATGAAATATAATGGAAATGGTGCTATAAACATGCTTGCACCATAAAATGGTCTCATTTTTATTGTTTCTGTAGTAACAGGGAGTGTATGGTGGACTCCCTGTGGATTTCATTATTTTAATCATTGATATGTTGAAGCTTTTGGAGACATTTATTTAACATGCATGGAAGGAGTGTGAAGTGCCAGCACTTTGTAACAATCAGTGTTTTCTTCCAAGGGAAAGAAAGCTGAAACCCTTCGCTGATAATCCTTCTCTTTCTGCCTTTTTTTGTAATTCTCTTTACTCAGATGCTTGAGGAGAAGTGCTGTAGTAAACTGGAGAGGATAAACTTCCCCGTGTTCCAGGCCAGCACTTCCGACCCAGCACCTGCCTGTGACGATGCAGCCAGACCTCAAGAAGCACCAGCTTCTGATGCCGAACGTCTCAAAGAAAAAGAGAGTGTGACCCATACGCCTGGAGATAGCACAGGTCTAAGCCTCGCTCTCAGTCTTGGCCAATCCACTGACAGCCTGGGTGCTTACGCTGATGGAGCCGAGGGCCATGAGAAGAGGCAGAGTGTTGACAGACAGGCCTCCACTGTGGAGTATCTACCTGGCATGCTGCACTCTGGATGTCCTAAAGGGCTTCTTCCTAAATTCTCCAGCTGGTCACTGGTCAAGCTTGGGCCAGCTAAGTCTTATAACACCCTTGTGGGTTTGGAGCAGCCTGGCTTCCTGCCTGGCTCAGCATTTCTCCTGCCATGGGACTTGGTGATCCGAAGCCGCTCAGAGGATGATTCTAGCTCCACAGAGCTTGATGGTGGAGCATCATCATGGCCAGCTCCCAATAAAGTGCCTGCTGGGAAACGGAGCACTGTAGGGATCGGCCGCGGCCGAAGACGTGATGACGTCTCGCGTGTGTATGTGGGGTTTGAGTATGAGGACAGCAGGGGCCGCCGTTTCCTCAGCTCTGGTCCAGATAAAGTAGTGAAGGTACTTGGACAAGGTGGGCCCAAGGAGCCAGCCACTCGAGTCCTGAACTCGGACATGCCCCTGTACATTCCATCTCCTGCCCAGGGCAGAGGAATCAAGCCTCACTATGCTCAGCTGGCCCGCCTCTTTGTTGTGGTTCCTGATGGACCTATTGAGATTATGCTTAGCCCACAGGTAAACAGTAAATTTTGTGAATCCATGTATGTAATCACTGTATTGATATTGCCCAGCAACCAATTTCATTAATAGAATGAAATAAAATTTACTCAGATCCACTCAGTTAAATGAGTTCAGTGTATTGTACTAAACTTCTGTAATGGCTATATTTAATGTTTAGCTTCTCAGAGACTGTACTGCTCTGCAATGTTTGCAAGCTTTGCATTTGTTGAACATTACTTCCTGTATATATTTTAGTTACCTTACATCAGTGGTCTCAGTCTCAGCCTACGAAGACTCTAAATATTTTTCAACACCACGCGAGACCATAAAATCATTTCCATGAAGTACTTGTTCCTGTTAAAGTACAATATGTAAATGTCTAACACTGCATGTGGAGTTATATAGTGCCTATAAGTGACCAAGTTTATATATATATATATATATATATATATTTTATAGCACAAGTACAAGTTATACTTGGTTGCAGAAACTTGTATGAGCCTATGTCCTAAGGTATGTCCTGTGTACTTATACAAAATTTAATCAAAGTTGATAATTTATTTTATTTAATTCAAGAGAAATTTCATGTTGGGTTAGAAAGATACTACAACCAGTAAATTAACACATCCAAGCATCTAGTCTCGGTCTTGATATGTGGTGTTGGTCTCATCTTGGCCTTGCCCAGCTGTCATACCCTCTCTTGACTCAGATTCCATTGATTATGGTCTTGGTCTTGTCTCAATATTGAACCCAACACTATATGAAACAGAGCTGAATGATGACACAACCACTACTAATTTGTGCAGCATTTTATGCATTTTATGTATTATATTGTTTTTGTCCCAAACAGGTTCAGCCAGGGCCACCTCCTTGTCCCATTTTCCATCCTGAGCAGCCAGAGGTTGTGCTGCCCCCTGATGGACTGTGGGTGCTACGATTTCCCTATGCCTACCTGACAGACAGTGGACCATGCTATCCCCCAAAAGAGAATCAACCTCTGGCCAGCTTCCGGGTCCTGAAGGGCATTTTGCGTGCCAATACTGCTTGTTCTCCTGCACAGTGATACACAGTACTTCAATGACTTAAGAGATTGCTTTCTTAGCAAGCCTGAAAATCTTTCCCCTTTATGTTCTAACACTTTTTTTTAAACTGTGCTTATGACTTAATAAATAACTGTTTCATGATCACGAAAAGCAGTTTCACAGTTGTGTTTATGTAATGCCAACTGTTGAGAATAAAAGTTGAATTTGTAATGTTAAGTCCAGCAATTTTTTTTTAAAAAAAAGAGAAAGTTTTATTGATATTAACTATTTACTTTCACAGTGATGAAGCGAATTGTGGTTTGAATTGGGTGCAAGAACTTGGCAGATAGGGTAAAACAAGCAATGGTGGAGGTATTTTTACATTTCCTCCCTTAACTGCTAAAGGACAACAATATAACCATGTTATGAGGAGACGTCTAAGAGGACTCGGATCTGAAATAGGGCACTAAAGCTATGACCACTGGGTGGGGGTGGGGGACGGGGGCAAAAACTAATTTAAACAAACAGAAATCCAGATCCTGTCAATTAGCCTCGGTTTAATGAAGTATGAATCAGGACAAAAATGCAGATGTAAGCTTTTGTTTCCTTATTGTATTGGCTGTTTTATACTCTTGATTGACCAATCAGGATAGTGTTGCTAGGCCGCTGCTTTTTATCGGTTGGTTATCCTGCCTGTCATTCAAAATGAAGGCGGTATATTAAGCCAGTGCGCCACCGTGCTGTACGTATTTACAGTGTACATTTATAGCCATGCAGGAGTAAGGGCGATTTATTGAAAGTTTATGTAATACAAAGGTATAGCGACTTACTGTGCGTAAATTTGGACTTTAAGAAGAGCAGAGACTGCGACTGAAACAGTTTTCCATTCTGAGGTACGGTCAGTCAAATTAGTCTTCGGAATTCAGTAGCATTTTGTACATTATTGTGACGTCTTAAAGTTTGGTATAGTTTTAATGGAATAATGTTGTTGTTTGATAACTCACAGTTTGTGACAAAGTAGCGTTTATGAAAGTGGATGCGTAGATCACGAGTCGATATGGACGCAGGGTTCATTACGGATACCGAGGCTGTGCTTAAAATAGCATCTGCATCGATTGATAACGTAGAAGTAAAAGTATAAATAAATAAACAGGCTAAATAAATTGCATCCTTTATGTGGAAGCGCACTTGGGGATGACACCTTGCTGTAGAGCCCCAGCACCGTGGTCACGGTTAACTGCAGTAATACAGCGCCTTCATTTCTTACACTAATAAACTTTAAGTGCATATTTTGTTAGTTCTGATTTATGAATTCAGATTACACTTGCAGCCTTTATTCAAAAGTTGGCCACTCCGAGGAGTGAAGCCAGGCTAGCCAATCTGATTTGTAAACATTTTTAGTGTTGTTTTGGTTTTTAATATTTTTAACATATTCCACTGCTTACAAGACATGAACATGAATTACTTGTTTATTTACTAATCAGTAAAACACCGATGGCTATATTTTAAATTACAATTAGACCATTAGATTTAAAAAAATATATATTTTTAAGGAAAATATCTGGGAATTCGTGTGGACAACCTGTGATGATTCTTATTGTGTTAATATTCTGTAATAAGACATAAAAAAAAAAAAATTCACGTTGTCTTTAAGTTGTAGAAATTTCTCAGTGCTAGCAATTGTAATGAAATGAAACATGCATATTGCTGTTTAAAAATATAAATATAAAAGAGTGTGAAGTAAATGGTATTTACAGTTATATAGATGCCAGGGAGGGGCACGTTTGTCTCGCACCCCCGGGGTCGGGAGTTCGAATCCTGTGTCTGCCGTGTGTGCAGAGCTTGCATGTTCTCCCCGTGCTTCAGGGGTTTCATACTCTGGTTTCCCTCTCCAGTCCAAAGACATGCGTTGTATGCTGATTGGCATTTCTAAATTGTCCGTAGTGTAGGATAAGCTGGATGAATAAATACCAGAATTAGGTCCACTTAACAATCCATCCATCCATCCATCCATCCATCTTCTACCGCTTACTCCTTTTCAGGGTCACGGGGAACCTGGAGCCTATCCCAGGAAGCATCGGGCACAAGGCAGGGTACACTCTGGACAGGGTGCCAGTCCCAGTTAACAATATTAACGGTATATGATGATGTGTGCACAGTTAAATGGTCTGAGAGGAGGATTGTTGGCCAGAGGAAAGAAAGAGAGAATATTTCTGTCTTTTAGTGCTTCAGTAAACACTATGGATCTGAGACTGATCTAGGATTGAAAACAGTCGGTGCATTTTTTTTCTCTCACAGAATTGATGTTAATCCTGTTTTGTGCTTCCTTCTCAACAAGCTTAAATAACTTATCTGTATGATTCGTCCTGACATATAAAGATAGGAAAGCATACACTTCCTACAGTGTTCTGTCATTTTGTATGAACAGGCCACAATCAAACTGTCCTGTTGAAAATAGACAGTTTTTTTTTTTTTGTATTTTCCTGTCACCTTACAGGCTTTCAGTTAATTTTGTGTCAGTCTCAGCAGCAAATCTGACAAAACATAATGGCCTTGCTGGACTGCTTAAGTTAAGTTGGTTGGGATGGATGGCAGTGACCAAGGTGTCGAGTTATTTAAGCCAACCATCTTGCATAGGGTTGCATTCAAAAGAAAGTCTTGCCATTATGTGAGCACACTTCAGTCTGCGTGACACAAATCAGATAATGGGATAGACAAGGTGCAGCAGATGCTCATGGGGACTACTTCTGTTTGGGTAGCATTACAGCTTTTTATTCCGTCTCTCTCAAATGTTATGAAGGATATTAGTAAAACTGGATATCAGACTGGTGTGCTAAATTTATATATAATAAACAAAATCCAGTGAGAGAATGTACCCATCATCTTCTACATTTTAAAGTACAAGATGAATTAAGCTTTTACATTATCAAATATTTTGCCAAAGTTTTCACTTTGATCTAGAGTAATATATAAAGATGATTCAACCCCAATTCCAAAAATGTTAGGACAGTATGGAACAAGCTAATAAAAATAAAGAGGAGTGATTTGTAAATGTATTTTTACTTATATTTAAACAAAAAACTTACAAAGACAATGTATTTGATGTTTTACCTAATCAACTGCATAGTTTTTTTAAAATAAACATTTATTTAGAAATTGATGCTTGCAACATGTTCCAAAAAAAGTTTGGACAGGGGCAATTTAGGATTAATAACGATGTGGCAAGTTGAAATAAAAAGGTGTTGTGAAACGGGTGAGGCAATCATCTAATCATAGTATATAAGGAGCCTCCAAAAAGGGCCTAGTCCTTCAAGAGCAAGGATGGGTCCAGGCTCACCAATCTGCCAACAGATGCATCAGCCAATAATCCAACACTTTGGAAACAACCTTCCCCAAAGACAAATCGGTAGGATTTTGGGCATTTCACTTTCCACAGTGTACAATATAATTAAAAGATTCAAGGAATCCAGTCAAATCATGGTGTGTAAAGGGCAAGACCGATCTCCGATCCCTCAGACGTTGCTGTCTTAAAAACCATCATGATTCTGTAATGGATATCCTGATGTGGGCTCGGGAACACTTTGGTAAACCCTTGTCATCAGCACCATTCGCCACTGCATCCACAGATGCAAGTTAAGGCTTTACTATGCAAAGCAGAAGCCATACATCAACACTGTCCAGAAGCGCCACTGACTTCTCTGGGCTTAGTTTCATCTGAGATGGACAGTAGCACAGTGGAATTGTGTTTTGTGGTTCCGACAAGTCAACATTTCACATAGTTTTTGGACAAAACAGCTGTCGTGTTCTCTGGCCCAAAGAGGAAAAGGACCATCCAAGCTGTCATGGTATGGGGGTGTGTCAGTGCCCATGGCGTGGGTAACTTGCACATCTGTGAGGGCATCATTAATGCAGAAAGATATGTACACATTTTGGAGCAACATATGCTGCCAAACCATGAATTACAAGCGCATGGTTGCGTAAACAGAGAGTGTGGGTGCTAGCATGGCCTGCCTGCAGTCCTGACCTGTCTCCGATTGACAATGTGTGGCGCATTATGAAGTGCAAAATAAGGCAATGAAGGCCCTGTACAGTTGCACAGCTGAAGAAATATGTAAAGGATGAATGGGGGAAAATTCTGCTTGCTAAACTTAACCAACTGGTGTCTTCAGTGTCAACGCTTAATAAGTGTTGTTAAAAGAAATGGCGATGTTACACAGTAAACAGTCAACTGTCCAAACTTTTATGGAGTGTGTTGCAGTCATCAGATTTGAAATGAGTGTATATTTTCAACAATAATTAAATTCACAAAGTAAAACCACAAATAATGTGTTAATGTGTTTTCAATATAGTACAGGGTTAATTGAATTTTCAAATGACTTTTATTTACAGTATTTACATATTGTCCTAACTTTTTCGGAATTGGGGTTGTACTACCCAGATAAAGACAGTGTTGAGACTGTTGTATCCCTTCTGACTGCAAATGCTATTGCTGTACGTTTGGTTCTAATGTACGCCTCATATCACGTCTTTAATGTGTGCATATTCAAAGTATATTTCAACCTTCCCCGTGAAAGCACCATGTAACAAAAAGTTTCTTTTTAAATATGAGCTTGCCCTTTTGCAGCTGCATTAATTAGTTGAGCTCTAAATGACCAAATGGACACAATGATGGCTAATTATACTCAAGAGCCTAATTTCAACCAGCTGCTCAACCAAAGAGGCAAACACAAAAGCTGCTGTATGGAGTATTTTGTCTCCACTCCAGACCTTATGAATGCTTCTAATCAAAGGCATGGGTTAAGTTTACATCTGATATATCTGGACTCATCCATAGTCAAGTATAATCATACATAACTGTTTTTTCATAGTAATTATGTTTATGTAATGTGACATCATGGAGTTTGCTGAGCTCATCCATGTGTTTTGTTCTCATACTGATTGGATTAATAACATCAGCAGTGCTGTGCTGATAGCGTTAACACTTGTTGGACCACAGGACTGTTTGTTTGTTTGATAAGCCAGGCTACAGAGTCTAAAGAGAGATATTTTTTCGTGATGCAACATACTGTGGTCTTAATACAAGTTTTTGGTCTTTTACCAGTATACTAGAATTTAGAACAGGGATATACATACGTTTTTCCAACCATGGATGAAATTTTGAGACTTCTCAAGTATATTAAATATATTAAAAATGCATTTTATTTAATAAACTATTCTGAGAATTAAAACACCTTATTTTTCAATTTGGCATGAACACAGCTCAGAGAGAGGACAGTTAGAGAGTAGGGGGCAGAGCTGCAGCAAAAAACAAATGAGAGAGAAAAAAAACAGACTGAGCTGGTCTCCTTCCCTATTAATGCTTTGATGTTAATTACCCTATGAGTGTGACTGCTAGCTAGTAACTATAAATAGTAAAAAAGACAACAAACTGCTGCATTACCAGTCCACCAATTTACATTACCAATGTAAATTCAGTTAGGTGGTCACATGAGTTTCTAACATTAGCATGTCAGAAATGCAGTCACCACCTACAAAGTGGACAGACCACTTGAGTAAAGTGATGTTGCTCAATAGCAGTATCATGGACTGAGTTCCTGAACTGACAAAATACTAGGGACTATTTTCCGTTGCTAGATCGCATTTATTGAGAGCATACATGTCCTGTTCCATCATTCAGTAACTTGGAAGAATCTATTTAAATACACTCAGACAAGACATTTTCAGCCAATACTTTGAACACTCTTTCAGCTGCCTCACACTGCTGACTGTATACCAACTGCAGGCACACAATTTCATCTCCACTTCTTTTTTTAAAGAAGCTGAAACAGTGATTTAACACAGAAATTCTTCATATAAATGTTAATAAATGTCTTGAGAATTAAGTAAATAGCAAGTGTAAATTGGATATAGTCACAACAATAATTCTAAGGTGAATATTAATTATATATTACACATTACAGTTGTGGGCCGAACGGGTTGTGCAGTGGACAGCATTGCAGCCTTGCAGCTGAGCTTGAGTCTGAGCTCAGGTTAATCTCTGTGTGGTGTCTCACATGTTCCCCCCTTGTCCGTAAGTTTCCTTCATGTGGACAGACTTTACATGAAGGATTTTGATTGCCGTACATACACTCCATCGTCCACTTTATCAGGAACACCTGTACACCCACTCATTTATGTAGCTATCCAATCAGCCAATATGCACATACAGTTCATATTGGTTGTTGGTACCAGATCGGCTGGTTTGAGTATTTCAGAAACTGCTGATGTCTTGTGATTTTCACATACAGCAGTCTCTAGAATTTACACAGATTGGTACAAAAAACATCTTGTGAGCAGAGGGTCTGCAGGCTGAAACACCTCGTTGATGAGAGAGATGAGAGGAGAATAAACAGACTCGTTTGAGCTGACAGGAAGTCTATAGCAGAGGTGGGTAGTAACACGCTACTTTTACTTTGTTACATTTACTTGGGTAACTTTTTTTGGGGGGGGGGGTAAAAAAGTATGTTTAACTGGTCATGCTTATACTCTTACTAAAGTTAATTTTTAATCACAGAAATGTACTTTTACTTCGCTACATGCGGTGGTGTTAATGAATATATGTAGTTTTTATCGTTAGTTTATATCATGTATAATGAGGTCATGAGTCTCGCGATACACTGCAGTGGTCTGAATGCGGACGCAACAACCGCTCACTTTTTTTTTAGCAGAGGCAGGACACACATGCATGCTCACACACACACACAATCACTCACTCTCTCTACACACATACACTTTCTCTTCTGTTCTGATCCATAGTCTGTTCTTTTGTTTTCTGTTGTCTTGTTTAAATGCAGATGCTGACAAGTTTGTGTTGTTAACATGTGAAAATAAAGACAGTCAACTGTTGGGAAAATGTTTGTTATTTTGGGATGTGTGTGAGATTTTGTGTTGAAAATGATGGGTTATTGTACTAATCACATGACTGGGATATGCTGCTTCATCTCAAACCCAGGTTTTATATCATATATAATATGTCCAATTTAGGTGAGTCTGTGCCCATTATAGCCTCAGATTCCTGTTCTTGGCTAACAGGAGTAGAACCCAATGTGGTCTCCTGTTTTTAGCCCATCTACTTCAAGGTTTGATATTTGCTGAGATGCTTTTCTGCTCACCACAGTTGTACACAGTGATTATTTGAGTTACTATATCCTTCTTGGCAACTCAAACCAATATAGCCATTTTCCTTTGGCCTCTCTTATCAACAAGATGTTTCCACCGACAGAACTTTGCACACTTAATGTTTTTTTTTATTTATCTTTTGCAACATTCTGTGTAAATGCTAGAGATTGTTGTGTGTGAAATTTAAACATTTAACATTTAAACCAGCCCTTCTGGAACAAACATCCATTCCACACTCAAAGCCACACGCCTTTTCTTCATTATGATGTTCAATGTGAACATTAACTGGAGCTCTTGACCGGTATATGCATGATTTTTTTGCATTGTGCTGCCCCCACATGATTAGATCTAATCAGTTTAGGCTGATTAGATCACTGCATGAGTGTGCAGGTCTAAAGGTGTTCCTAATAAAGTGGACAATTAATGTATGTTTATATTAAAACTAACTAGTAAAGAGAGATTCATTTGTATAAGTGTTTCCTTTTATAATTCATTAATATAATATTATATAAATGAGTGTACTGATGGCAAACGTCTTCAGTGATGTCATTCTAAGTTTATTAATGTACAGGGGCTATTTACCGTAAAAGAAGAAATGTATCAAAATTGGGTGCCTTGACATTGTAGTGAAAACATGCAAATGAAATAAGAATCGCATAAGAATTTCTATGGCTTTTCTGGACCAACTGACCAGTGTCATTATCCACATTATTTACTGCCCTCCTTGGTAGACAAGGATGTTTCTTGTAGCATACAGAATGTTGCCTCTCAGTCTTGCTTATCATACTGTCGTAGAACACCATTGTCTGTGATAGAATATTGGCTGTCCTTGTATATCTCATTGCATAATGCCCATTATATTATTTGTCTTACTACCACTCAGTGTCCTCAGTTCAGCTTCAGTACAAAACATTGAGAGTAATTTTATTGGCTGTGTGTGTGCGCGCGCGCGTGTGTGTGTGTGTGTGTGTGTTTATGAATAAGCAGGGGTGAAAGTAAGTTAAAGCCACACAATCAATCTGCATATATGTGCAAGGGTTTCTTGTGAAAAACTATTCATAGCTCTTTTTTTTTGGCTTGTTCTTCATTGTACACTTTAAAAAAATCTAGTTGAATTTACTTGATTCAAATGCGTATATCAGTTCCATGTGATTGAATTGAGTTAACTTAACATAATTTGTTTTCGTGTATACAAAGTGATTTTATCATGTATTTTCAATGGCCTGAATAAAACTCCACACTCACACCTGAGCTGGGGATGTAATTAATTTATATACTTAATTTAAATAGTATAGGTATAGTAACTGTCAGTGCCAACATTACATTACAGCATTTGGCAGACACCAGAGCGACTTAGAATTATCCAGAGCGACTTAGAATTAACTCATTTATACAAGTGAGCAGTTGAGGGTTAAGGGCCTTGCTGAAGGGCCCAACAGTGACAGCTTGGCAGTGCTGGGATTTGAACTCATAACCTATCAGAAGTCTTAACCGCTGAGCTACCACTTCCCCACAAGATTTCATAATGTTTATGTTAATACCGTGTGAACTGATCACACTCACTTTACATAATTAAATCTCATTAATTAGAACATTGTTTTTTTTATTCTTATATTTTTATTTCAGCTCAAACAAACAATCTCCAGTTTCATTTCTATTGAACTTTTCTACTGAACATTTCTACTGAACATTTCTTCTGAACATTTCTACTGAACATTCCTGCTGAACATTCCTGCTGAACATTTCTACTGAACGTTCCTGCTGAACATTTCTATTGAACGTTTCTGCTGAACATTTCTATTGAACATTCCTGCTGAACATATCTTCTGAAGATATCTTCTGAACATATCTGCTGAACATTTCTGCTGAACATTTCTACTGAACATTTCTGCTGAACAATTCTGCTGAACATTTCTACTGAACATTTCTACTGAACATTTCTGCTGAACAATTCTGCTGAACATTTCTACTGAACATTTCAACTGAAAATTTCTGCTGAACAATTCTGCTGAATTAGAACATTGTTTAACTTAAGTTTAGCATAAGCAATGGAATCATGTTTTGATGAGAAGCATAATATTTTTATGTATGTATATTTTTTCTTAAATCCAACTACATATTCCATTTTTTTCAGTAAAGAGGATTAGGACTTGTTTATTAGTCTAGGCCTATTCTAAGGAGCTAATGACTAAGGTCTGGTTCACACGTACTCTGTTGCTCTGCACTTATATAGTGCTTTTTTAACCTTAGGGGTTCCAAAGCGCTTTACACTGGTTCTCATTCACCCATTCACTAACACACTCACACACAGATTGACACCAAAATGTAATTTCACCATAAATGCATATAATTAAAGTTAAAATTATACTACTGTTTTCACAGTCATCTTATTACTTTAAGTCCAGGGTAAAGCAAAGAAAACCACAACACTTACCAGGAGTTGCAAAAATATCTAATGCGGTCAAAATTATATCTAAATTATATATTTTAGATATATAAATATATATCTAAAATATAGGGGGGGGGCACTCACATCTCAGCAGAAAGCGTCAGGAATCACGTGACAGGCTGGTGTTCGGAGAAAGTTGTGTATGACCCGCAAGATTTCTTGTATAAAGATTTAAATACAAAAGAAAAGACATGGGAGGCAGTTCCCTCGGCTGTTTGTGTTGATGGTAAGTTTTCATTTAAAATGTTTGTGATATGACCTTTTCATTTTAGAGAAGTACCACGTTTAAATGTTTTGCCACTTGCTTGAGCAACGTAATATATAAATCTATATAGAAGTAACAAATGGAATCTTATGTTGTTTATATGTATTGTGTTTAAACATGAATACGCCTATGAAAGGTTGTATTACTGCATACGTACTGCAGACGGATCATGTGTGAAACAGGCGTAAGAGGGTCTAGCATGACTTTCTGGAGTCCTGAGAACCTTCTAGTCAATTGTTTAGAACCTTAAACTGCTGGGCTACAAGTGCCCTATCAACACACACACACACACATTCTCTCTCTCTTTCACTCAGGGTAGTTCATAATTATTAGCATGTCTTTTGTGTCCCCTTCCTCCAAAATAGGTGTGATCTCTCCTCTTTTGAGTAATCTCACGGCTCCCACCTCTGTGCTCCACTGCTTCCCCTGCAAGCCATCCTAGGCTGATCGGCCATTCCCACTGCACTCCCGTGTTGTCTCACCTGCCACTGCTGCCATGACACGCTCTAAGACCTTTCAGGCCTACTTACCCAACTGCCATCGCACATACAGCTGTATCCACTGCAGGGCTCATTTGGCCAACCACGACGAGCTCATCTCCAAGGTCGGTACCAGCCCTTTTATGTTGTTTTGTCCTTTTTATTTGTTGTTTTTTTGTGATTTAACTAAGCACATGTGTATACTAATTCAGATTATGGTAATAACCTTTAATTATGGTTTGAGATATTTCCTTATATTGTAATGAACAAAAACATGTCTAGACACATTGACAAGAAAGCAGTCAAATTGTCTCAGAGACTTCATTCATGGAGACAGTACTGTCTGCCTTGTTTTTCAAATGGAACAAACGTTCACCAAACTCTTATAGGGAGAACAGAAATGTGGGACTACCCTTTGCTGAGGTGTTTGACCACAGTTGCTGTTCAAAACCTGCTTCATTCTCAGACAACTCAGGGGGCACAGAGGTAGTGACAGCATATTTATAAACTCAGCAAAAAAAAGAAACGTCCGTTTTTCAGGAGACTGTATTTTAAAGATAATTTTGTAAAATCCAAATAAGCTTTACAGATCTTTATTGGAAAGGGTTTAAACAATGTTTGTTCAATGAATCATCCATGCATCCATTTTCTATACCGCTTATCCTACTGGGTCACGGGGAACCTGGAGCCTATCCTAGGGAGCATGGGGCACAAGGCGGGGTACACCCTGGACAGGGTGTCAGTCCATCGCAGGGCACAATCACACACACACTCCCATTCATACAATACAGACACTTTGGACATGCCAATCAGCCTAACATGCATGTCTTTGGACTGGGGGAGGAAACCGGAGTACCCTGAGGAAACCCCCGCATCATGGGGAAAACATGCTAACTCCGCACACACACAGGGCCACAGTGGGACTTGAACCCCCAACCCTGGAGGCATGAGGCAAACACGCTAACCACCAAGCCACCGTTCATCCCGGTTCAATGAACCATAAACATTTATTGCACATGTACCTGTGGAATAGACCTTAAGACCCTAAGAGTTTACAGGCGGTAGGCAATTAAGGTCACAGTTACAATAACTTAGGACACTAAAGAGACCTTTCTACTGACTCTGAAAACAAACAGAGGAAAGATGCCTGGGGGTCCTGCTCACCTGTGTGAACATGCCATAAGCCAGCTGCAGGGAGGCATGAGGACTGCAGATGTGTCCAGAGCAATAAACTGCAATGTCTGTAATGTAATGTTTACATGGACAGCAGTAATCTAATTATTGACCTTAATCTGAGTAAGATAATAATGTGATTAAAATGTTTACATGAGTCGCTTTTAGAATACTCCTGTCATGTACCCGTTTTACATGTTATAGGACATAATTAGATTATAGCACACGTCATTACGTCACTGCGCCACGCCGTCTGATGTCCCTCCAGAATTTCACGTATCATCATACACTTCGTCTTCGTTATGGTACCGTATACAGTTTTGGGTGTTTTTATTTAATTTTTTTTACGAACGCTTTAAGTGCAGTTAATTAATTGTCATGCTATACGTGCTAATAGACAACTGCTTGAAGCCGTGGGCTGCGTCCTAAACCGCATACTTACCTACTATATAGTAGCCGAGATACATGCATTTTTCCCCACTACAGACCTATAGTAGGCAAGTATGCGGTTTGAGACGCAGCCGAACTCTCTTGTTCGCCGTAAAACGTAAAACTGCCGTGTGTGATCGTGTCCTGTCGCAAAATGCGGTGAAAACTCTCACACGACGTTCATAATGTGATTAAGGTGTCTACATGTCTGTAATACACGTCCATAATGTGACTAAAACAGGAATACTCCAACTGTCTTAATTCAATTAGAGCTTAATTCGAGTATGACCTTAATTAGATTAAGGTAAGTAAAAATTGCTGTTTACATGGTAGTTTCTTAAAGTATGGTCTTAATCGGGTTAAGAGTGGATTATTGTTGTCCATGTAAACGCAGCTACTGACTGTTAATTTTAATAATGACACCCCCCCCCCAACTTGTTCAGCGACTCATTATTCCATTTCTGTTCATCAAATGTCTGTGAAATTTGTTCAGTTTATTTCTCAGTTGCTGAATCTTTTTATGTTAATAGAAATATTTACACATGTTAAGAAATTTCTGGAAATAAAAGCATTTGAACGTGAGAGGACGTTTCTTTTTTTTGCTGCGTTCATGCCAGCTGTTGTCACGTGTTATAGGAGGCTTTTCATCTCATATTTTTTTTTTTTACCTCTGGGCTCTTTGCATTTATTGCAAGGTCATTCCATCACAAGTGTTCCAATACCGGTTGCTAAGCTCTTTTTTGAGTGATTAATTCTTATGTATTAGAATTGCAAAACCACCATTTTTTTTTTTACTTGATTTAACCATTGTCCTTATGGACATTTTTGGTTTTTTCATTATTTATTTATTTTTTTAATCATTTTGTGTGTGTTAATGCAAACAGCATAAATTTTGAAAAAATTGTGTATTTTTATTGGAAATTGGAATAATATTTTACCCTCAGTTGCTTTCATAAATCTATGTCACGAATCGTGACGGTGCAGAGATAGGACGGATGCAAGTGCAGGATGAACAGTTGTTTATTTGAAAGAGAGACAGGCAGACAAATCCAAAACGTGATCCAAAACGTAATCCACAAACATGCAAGAGGTCAGGCGATTGGCAAACAGGTATACACGGGGCAAGGCAGGAATCTAGGTCGTGGTCACGGAAAACAGGGTCGATAAACAAAACAAGAAACGAACTATGACGAGGGACTGGAAGCGGATAATCCAGCGCGAACTAACTTTAAACATGGAACGTGACTATGACTACTATACGAATTAAACTAATTCTAAACATGGCCCGTGCCTATGACCACGATACGAACTTAAACTAACTCCAAGATAATCTTCCGCGTTGTGTGCTGGGAGGCGCGCGGTATATATGCGGATATGATCAGCGTCTAAACTGCTAGCAGCTGAGAGCAATACAGACACACGTGAATTCCCAGCCAATGACGGAACAGGGAGGAGACATGACAGAAACATAAACAAAACACACGTGTCCAGATGTCACTACGGTCAACAACGGAAAAGCAGGTGCTCGCGCATTCGCGCTTAGAGGGGGAATCGTGACAATTTTAAACTAGGTACACAAAATAGTTACACTCAGGACCTTAAGGACAAAAATGTCCCCATTGAAACTCATTCAAACTGCATTATTTAATCCTCGTGACGTTTAAGCACAAAATCATGCATTCTGTGATAATAGGCTTTTATTTTGTATCAAATCATGGAATTAAAAAAAAAAGGTTTAGCCTTTGGGGAAAATACATGCTTTTACTTTTTTTCTGATTCAGCTGTATTATAGAGCACTGCAGACCAACTGAATAAATGATACAGCTATAATTGTGTGTGTGTGTGTGAGTGTGTGTGTGGATATCAGAGTTGTGGTTTGTATGTGTGTACTGAAAAGTTTGCGTTCGTGTGTGTGTGTGAACAATTTGACAGAAAGAAATTATACTGTACTGGAAATCACAAATCCCACCCCATGTATATGAGTCAAAGAAGGTTACTGAGCTGAAGATTTTTGCATTATGTAAAGAAACCAGCATTTAAAGGGTTAAAATTCTGACAATGAATGTTTGTTAATTATGATCAGAATTGATGCTGGTAAAAAATCGGTCAGTGAAAGTGGAAAATATATATATATATATATATATATATATATATATATATATATATATATATATATATATATATATAATATTTCTATGACAGTTTTTTGACATGGACATTTTTGTCCTTTATAGACCTGGGTGGTGGGTTGTTGTGGTTGTTTTTTATCTGACACTGCATAAAAAATATAAATGCATCAAAATTAATGTTGTTGTTAATCACTGACATATCAAAGATTGTAATAATCAGAGAAAAAAAAATCTGCTCAGCATTTAGTATATGGAAAATAATATTTATTTATTGTTTTCATTAAAAAACATCATCTGTGTAATTATGTAAACAAGCCAGCATTTAAAGGGTTACAATTCTGAAAATGAATGAATGTTTAGTAATTATGATTAGAACTGATGCTGGTAAAAAAAAATTGACGTCCATGAAAGTGGAAAAAAATATGAATATATAATATTTTTATGTTTTCTTTGGATATGGACATTTTTGTCCTCTATGGACCTATGTGTAACATTGATGCACAAGGATTAACTACGACGGTCATCTTTGTGTCATGTCACACAACAAATTTTGGTTATACAGCTGTTTATGGAAACCTCAATATCTCAGCTCAGGATGGTTCTAGATCCTTGGAACAGAAACAGAACTCTAGCGCACATTACAAGGTACATGAAAATGTAGAAACATTTAGCATATTCTTGTTCCTTAGCCTTAGGATTTAGGTCCAAATGTAATGCTCAAGATTGCTCACAGTTCCACATTTAGTGTCAGTTTATAATGAGAAGGGTTTGAGTCTTATTATTATTATATTAGGGGGAACCTAGGTAAGTATAGTGTGCATGCAGAACAATTCAGATTTGACACTTCTCTTTTTTGTGGGGGTGAGAAAGTGCTTTTTTTAAAAAAAATTATTATTCATGATCTATCACATTGTTTAGCTCCAACATCCAAACTTACCTGCCTGTAATTTTCTAGTAATCCTGAAGACCTTGGTTAGCTTCTTCAGGTGTGTATGATTAGGGTTGGAGCTAAACTTTGCAGGACAGTGGACCTTGAGGGCCAGATTTGAAGAACCCTGATCTGTCATGTTGGTACAGTTGGCATGCATAAATAGATTTATCCAAATATGAAATTACACTGTTCAGTTGGGTGGTTTAAAAATGAACAGTGTCAAACAGAACTGTGGTGTTGTTTCTACTGTGATAAAAGAAGTAAGTGACCACAGCTCATAAGTAGAAGGAGAAACACAACCAACTGTTGAGTGGTGAGCTATCATAGCAATTGTAGTGCTAAGCCATCATAGCAAAACTGTACATAACAGTTGCATTTCAAAGCCATCTTCATGGTTTTTAAGTGGAACCATAGTAATATTATTGCTCTTTAGGCTGTCCATGTGGGGCCATCCTCATGCAACAGTGAGTGATTTCCAAATGATGAGAACTCCAACCAGAAGTAGGGCATCAGGATGGATCAGGCAGTTCCGGAGAGCAGAAGGGGTCAGGATCACTGGTATCTCAGGGGTGTCATGTGTAACTCAAAAGAGAGACAGACAGAGATCATTAAGTATGCTAATTGTAGCCTAATGACTAAGGACAATGTACTTTGTGTGCAGAGTGTAACCAGGGACTCTGGCAAGACAAGCTGTGACAGCATAACTGAAATGGAGAACCAGAAGGTAGCACAGACATGAGGGCACCCTGGGACATAAAGCAGCCAACCACTCCACTATCAACAAACCTTTGTGAATGTGTGAGATTGGTAGGCGAGAGGATCCAGACATCCCAGTTCACCACAACACTCTATGCCATTGATTGAACCCTCCAGAACTGCTGCTTTACCTAAAAAACTATTCACAAAAGGCTTAACTTAACAAATGTGTTATCACAGCCTAGACGTAAACACTGAGACTGTGTATTGGAATGCTGTTCCATAACTGTGGGTTTGTAAGAGAAAGATCTGCATTACAGTAATCCAACCTAGGGGTAACAAAAGCATGAACTGGTTCTTCTGCATCGTGTAGTGGCATTATATTTCTTATCTTAGCAATATGATCTGAGATGAAAGAAGGCTACCCTAGTAATATTATCTATCTATTATAAAAGAAGACCGCTTAGCATGCGTAACGCATTCACCATTCCATTCAAACAATACTGCGCGAAGTACACAGCAACACAAGGGGTTTAAATGACAACCACAATCAAACTAAAGCACCGACACCTGGAGTAAATCAAGACACACCCTCGAACATCAAACAGTGCTTAAACAGGGGGAGAACCAAAACAAACAAAGGTGCGTGTCCATATCCAAGAGTTTCCTGCACGCGCGCCCTCTAAAGCCGCTTGTGCATGTCGACGCCGCAGTGCCATCTGCTGGTGGGAGCGTAACACAGAAGCTTTTGATTCAGGAATTTTGACCCGCTGATATAGGAAATAAAAGCTGAAATAAATCTGTCTCTTAGCTATAATGTTGAAATTACCTCTTATGGAAATAAAGTATATACTCTGATTTAACACAATAAATGTATGGTAATATGAAATGTGTGGAGTTGTGAAATATTTGAGTGTTTTTAGCGTAGGTATGTGCAAACTGTTGGCCTCAGATATATGTTTTTAAACCATAATATTATGGCGTATATTATGGCATAATATTTTGGACAGTTTCACTTAGGGGTGTACTCAATTTTGTTGCCAGCAGTTTAGACATTAATGGCTGTGTGTTGAGTTATTTTGAGGGGACAGCAAATTTACACTGTTACACAAGCTGTACACTCACTACTTTACATTGTAGCAAAGTGTCATTTCTTCAGTGTTGTCACATGAAAAGATATAATCAAATATTCACAAAAATGTGAGGGGTGTACTCACTTTTGTGAGATACTGTACCTTTATATATATGGCCAGTTATTACTTAACTCACTATTTAAATTTAGGTCATTTACAGCTTTCTTGTTGCAACACTGGTTAGTTTATGTACTTAAAAACAAACTCTAGCTAGCTTTTAGCAAGCAGTTCCCAAATTTTTTCATGATTAAAAAATATTTTTACATTCAATGGAGTCTGGCACATAAGTAACATGGATGGATGATAAATTTTGACACAGTTTGTTTGTGTGTGTGTGTGTGTGTGTGTGTGTGCATCCCTGCACATGTGAGTCTGAGGGTGGTGAGCAGAATGTGGGTCAGTGTGGCACATTCAAACATTTGTAGCACATGAAGGCATTAGGGGAAGCTGACTGTTTCTCAGAGTTTTGTTGGCCCCAGCAGCAATGATTGGAAATTACTGCCAATTATAAACCAGTGTCAAGCAGAGCTTCAAGTCATAGGAATCCAAATTATCTGAGAAATGGTTTTTAATTTAGTTTAACATGTGTGTTCTACATTTACTTTTGGTTCAGTCTTTGCTTTGGCTTCAGACCAGGGGTGTGTCTGTCTGTCTGTCTGTCTATAGATAGATAGATAGACAGACAGACAGACAGACAGACAGACACTGCCTTGTCAAAAGAAAAAGGCTCGCTGTTTGGATTTCCATAAGCAAATACTTAAGAGGCTATGATTGGATCATTATTGCAGTGATTAATGTGTTTTAGCTGGCAACAGTACTTTTAACCCTAACTGATGCAGCATGTAGCTTCTCATTTCTTAAACAACCATGTCAGAAGACGTATCCCCTGGTCGTGGAAAAGATGTTCCTGTGTTTCAGAAGGAGCAAATTATTGCCTGCATCAAGAAAACAACTAAGGAGGTTAAATTATTAAAACCTGTAAGAATAGTGGTGAACTCTGAGGAAGAAATGTGGTTGTAAAAATGAATGTTCAAAATCCTGAATGATGGTGACCGTAGATCTTTAAAACGTTTGGTGAAGTCACATCGTAAAAAGCACAGTAGAACTCATGGCTGTGTTTAATAGTGAAAGTAAGAGCATTTCCACATGCACAATGCCAAGAGAACTTACAGGATTGGGACTAAACAGCTGTGTGGCCTAATCAGATAAAAATGACTTCAGTTTGTTAGGGAGTATAAAGATTGGACTGTGGAACAATGGAAAAGGGTCATGTGGTCTGATGAGTCCAGATTTACCCTATTACAAAGCGATCAGGGTAAGAAGTGAAGCACGTGAAGCGATGCACCCATCATGCATAGTGCCTACTGTACTGTGTTATGATCTGGGGTTGCTTCAGTTGGTCAGGTCTAGGCTCACCATTTTATCCCATCAATGGATTTTTTTTCCTTCCTTGATGGCACAGGCATATTCCAGGATGACAATGCCAATATTCATCAGGCTCAGATTGTGAAAGAGTGGTTCAAGGAGCATGAGGGATCATTTACACACATGAATTGGCCACCACAAAGTGCTGACCTTAACCACGCTGAAAGTCTTTGGGATGCTGGAGAAGTCTTTACAGGGTGGTTCGACTCAACCCGTCCTCAATACAAGATCTCAGCCAAAAATTAATGCAACTCTGAATGGAAATAAATATTGTCACATTGCACAAGGTTGTCAAAACAATGCCACAATGAATGCACACTGTAATCAAAGCTAAAGGTGGTACAACGAAATTTTAGTGTGCAACTTTTTTTTGGCCAGGCAGTGTATAATATCATTGCAAAATTCTTTAACCTGATTCTTTAATAGTACTGTAAGGATCCACTCACTGGTCCAACGACAGTATCCAATGACGTGGTAGAAGGATTTCCACGTGTTCTTGTCTTTTTGAAGCGATGTGAATATATTTAAATTTGTCATTCCAATTCTGCTTGACTCTCTCTTAAATTAAATCTGACTCCAACTGTAAAAACCTCAATGTTGTATTTATTTCTCAGTTATTCATATTTTGATACTTTTGATCTTCTATACTTGATTAATTCTAATTTATTCTATACTTTAAATTGTGCTCGTTCATTCGGATTCCGTGTCGAGTCTCGCGCCGGTCGCATGCGCGGATCTCATGGTCACAAACTCGCCAGTCTTGGTCATTAGCCAGAGGTAATTGATTAATACTATTTAGACGACCGCCCTGTGCTCGCCCTTTCCTAAATAGCACTTTATTAGTCCCCTTAGATAGTAACACTTAGTTATAGTTACGTTATCTCTAGTCAGAGGTCATGACCACTAAATCTACAGAGACAGACCAATAATATCTAAGTAAAATTGGCTTTATATAATCATGCCATAGTTTCCTATGTACACGTTAACTAGAGTAAGATTACAATAACCAGAGGTTTAGACTAACCCCCTATTTAGACTTGGTCGTTCAACTTTATGTTGTCCTAAACGGGTATTTCATATCGAGCCTGTACACTCTAAGTACCCTTAACTAGAGCCAAGTCATTAGCCTGGTCTCTTAGTTCCCTTAGTTAGTAACACTTAATTACAGTAATGTTATTTCTAGCCAGAGGTCATGACCACTAAATCTACAAAGATAGACCAATAATATCTGAGTAGAATTAGCTTTATATAATCATGCCATAGTTTTCTATGTACACGTTAGCTAGAGGAATATTACAGTAATCAGAGGTTTAGACTTCATCCTATTTAGACTTGGTCGATCAACTTTATGTTGTCCTAAACGGATATTTCCTATTGAGCCTGTACACTCTAACTACACTTAACTGAATGCCAAATTGTTAGCCTGTACTAACCTGGTCGCAGATTTGCTGTAACAAGGACTTACCACAATTTACTAGAGACAATAATTTCTGAATAATTCAGAATATAATCGAGTCTAATAATTTATTTAACCAGGTATGAAAACATCCAAATCCAATACTACTATTAATAAGAAAGAATTACATTCAACATTACATTCCAATCAAATTCAAAACATAATAACACAACATAAGAGTGACAATACTTACATACCTGGTAGAGAAAAACTACACACAGTGATCGTGTGGGAGATCTGTCTAGAGATTCCCCGAATCTTTGGCCAGCTCTCCCCTCAATACCCAGACGCTCTGTGCGTCCACCAAAAGGTGCTGTTTGTGATTATAATTTGATGTCTGTGGAAGGATGTACCTTATTTACATACATGAGGTAATTTGAGTAAGGGACCCTGGGAGGGTATGCCTTTAATGGCATGTAATATTTTTATTTGAACTGCTGTTGAGGGAATGAGACCATATTTTCCAATTGCACTGAGAACTTTTGTATAATATGGTGAACATGTATAGCTGACATCTTATTCACATTAAAACATGTTATGTAACGCATTTAGACCTTGGGTGTGTTTAAGGTGATCTCAATATAGAGAAAGAGAAGGGTGTGGGGAGAGAGGAAGTGAGGATCTTCCAGGCTGACTCTGATGGAGATGCTAATTTTTGAGGTGATCTCAATACAGAGAAAGAGAAGGGTGTGGGAGAGAGAGGAAGTGGGGATGTCCTATCTCAGGTGTGGATGCTAATTCTGTGAGAGAAAGATTGTGTGTTCGTTCTCGAAGTCGTCCTTTGTCCTCAGAGAGTAGTTCTCTCCAGGTTCAGACATCTTGGCACCAGCCTTACAACACAGATATTGACCTCCACTCCCCACACCTTCAACTCTCCGCTTGGCATGCAGAGTGAACTTTCGTGTCAATATCTGTAGCTCTAGTCAAGGTATAGACAGAGATTACATGGGCAAATGTATTCTGCAAATGCAGGCAGAGAAATGTTAAAACCAAGTAAAAACAGAGTAAAAACTGTATAATTAATTAAACAAAAATAATATTAAGGAAAAAAGAAAGGGAAATAGTTTATGGAAACACAGCTCAGATTTAAATGTAAAACCAATTAAAGTAACATCATAGAAATAGAAACAATCATTTTGGATACATAAAAGATATAATATGTGCGCAAGTGCTATACAGTAGCTTCTTACTCAATGCATAGCTGAGTCCGGCCAATAAAGCACCAATAAAGCTGGAATCTTTTGATAAACAGCCATATGGCCAGGGACCTTTTGGGTCACTAATCACTGGCTTCCCTGTAGTTTGCATCCTCCTAGGGAAACCCCATCTGCCAAAGCTTTCAGTATAGCCATGATACAATATTTTTCCTTCGTTTGTAGTGTTTTATTGTTATGAGTGTTCTGTTGTCAGTATGTTTGAAGCCATTTACTTCAATAAGACAAAGTTGTCCCAGGCAACTGAATCAATATTTTTTTTTTCTTGCAGTCTTTTCAAGGTAGTCAAGGCAGAGCCTATCTGTTCAACTCTGTGTAAGTGTCTGTCTCTGAGTAATTTTTGTAACTCAATACAATTAGAGCATTTTTGGAATGTAATTTAATTGTCCACATGTTTTAGTAGCTGAGGCAGTATTAGCTTCATCTTTGCTTCATATTTTTCTGTTTTTAATTTTCCCTCTTTCTCTCCCCCACATTCAGAGTAAATATTGGTTGTGGGCCAGCAGAGGAGAGGGTGCTGCTTACAGGTCTCCATGCTGTGGCTGACATCTACTGTGAAAATTGCAAAACCACACTGGGCTGGAAATATGTGAGTGCCTGATAATGTGCTTTCATTGAGCAATCATGCACACTACAAGTCCACTTACACACATTCATGCATGACACAACCTTGACACCGGACACAAACGCTTCAGATAGACACACTTGTTTGATGAGGTCTGTCTTCTCACTTATCTATGAACGGCTGCATTCATGCTGCACTTGTGAGGAATGCAGCTCAAGCTGGAGATTTGCTGAGACATCTCTAAGAGAGATACTTTATTTATGAGGCTTAACATCTTCAGATATAGAAAAGAAACCTTAACTGAAAGGGAAAATGTTATTATGTTGTCCAAAGAAACTCACTGCACCTAGCTGTACAGAAAGTACAGAAATCACCATCTTCTTATACTAGCTGCAATGTCTCTACTTATCCAATACACTGCCATTATTGTGTACCATTATAATCATGATTGTAAACTACTGCTTTCTAAGTTGAAAAGTGCCAGGAAAGCAAAAAATGCGTGTGAAAAATGTGTAAACTTTGAAAACTATACTTAGTGCATGCTGATGGTAACAGAACTGACAGAACACAAACGTGAATGTGTAAGGAATAAAACACAACAGGGAGAGCTGTTTTAAGAAAAGAACAGTGGTACCGGTAGGACTTCAGCCACAAATGTTTTTGGGCTGTAGTTTTAATGTAGTACACAGCACCATGGTGGAGGGAAGGGGGAATAATAAACTGCCACGCAATCAAAATTCATGGAAATGGTCCAATATTATACTTTTTAAAACTACAGTATGTCTGAATCTACAAATAAGTGAAGCTAATGTTACATATTAGAGTGAGAGAATGCATTCATATTGGCAAGATGTTAGATAGCACTGCACAGCTAGCTAGTCTAACTAAGCGCAGAATACTACCTTTCAGGCCAGGTGATGCGATATAAAAACCATAACAATATGCACAATACTTACACAAAACTTTAAATTCACACTTCCACACTGCATGTAGTTATAAACTAATACAAACAAAGATACTAAAATAGTTCATGCTAATCTCCTAGAATGGCCCCAGGAAAATAATCAACAATTGGGTGGCTTGATGTGGCCCAACACAAAGCGGAGTGTTCTACCCACCCTGAAGTTGATTATTTTCCAAAGACAGCACATCCTGAAGTCTTTTATTCCTCTTATACCCCAGCAAATTAGCAACCATTTTAATTTTTTTTTTTTACATTTCTTAATGACATACACATCATCTTTTAAACTATTTATAAGTTATTAGCAAATGTTGTGGCATGTCTGTGAGAGAAGTTAGTTAGTTAACTGCTACAGTTCTTCCCTCACCAGCCTCCTTACATAAATGTTAAGTATACATCTCCACAAAAAGCTTTATCATGTCAACAATTTCACTTCTTTTTTTTTGTGTTAAATAATAACACGTTTTTAATCTGTTAATTACTAGACTTAGATTTACATGTGGAGCATCCCTGTGATTTAGTTGATAGTATAGAAATGATAAGTATCAGAACATGCGCATTAATATAAACCCATGATTTGAATTACACTATGGGAAAGGGTTGAATTGTAATGTATGTCCAGTTTAATAGGAATAATTGTATACTTATTCATTTGAGCAGTTACACAGAGCTTTGTAGATATTATGGATTATTAAGATGTTCTAATGCAGTTTAAACTAGAGATGCACCAAAACTAAATTTCTCAGCCGATACTGATAACCAAATATTCAGAGTCATATTGGCTGATACCGATAGTTCTGCCTTTTATGCCTTCTTTTAAATTAATAATAATTAATTCCACAATTCTGAAGGAAATGCAAATAAAACTTTATTCTCTCCATTTCAACAAGTTGTTTCACAGTAACTGATCTCATAAACAGAAAACACATTACTCAAATTAACATTAACACATGAACTAAATTCTGAAGATTAAAGTAAGATTTCTTAACTTATTGAATGTTATTAATTCATATTAACAGACTTAATTGACTGAATTTTAAAAAACCTCCTGTTAGGCTTCACATTCACTCACCACAAACAAAAGCATTTCTACATCATCACTGACATCAAACTGGAAATATATAATATAAACTTTTTATATATTAACATTAACTAGATATGAAATATACTACTCTACAAATATATTTTTCTGTGCAATACTTTTTTGTCAACTCCTTTGCATTTAAATCTTTCAACAGTGTACTGCCACTTTAATTCAGCGCGAGCAGCTCGAGCACCGTGGCAAAAATTTTTTAGATTTCACTGCTGCAGCGTCCGGTGTTAAATTTTAGCAGTGCAGAGATTACAGAGCTTACAAACTGCAGTTTTGTCATCATTCCACACAAGAGATATCATCTTTACACACAGCAAGAAATCGATGTGTTTTCCCGCCCTCTTTTGATTGACAGGATATAATTGGCCCTGAACATCAGATGTTTTTAAACTATCGGCCGCTAGCGTGAAAAATTGCCTTTATTGGACAATACCGATTATCGGCTGATACATCGTGCATCTCTAATTTACATCTGTACAGGGTAAAGTAGCTTAACAGCAACCCATTATTTTTGGATTCATGGCATAGTTTGACCAGATATGACTTAGGATTATAGATGACTATCTCTCTCTCTTCCTTATTAGGAACATGCCTTTGAGAGCAGTCAGAAGTACAAGGAGGGTAAGTTCATCATTGAGCTCGCCCACATGATCAAGGACAATGGGTGGGACTGATGCCCTCAATACCCCTGTGGACCTGTGGCATGAATGCATAGCTTGTTCCTGGAAACTCACCCCACTGACCTACATCCTGAGGATGTGATATATATCATCAGTGCTGTGCCTCTCCTGTGTGCACATGTGTGCGCGCATGTGTTTGTCAGAATCACATTAAGAATTTGCATTCTGACAGAGTTATTGCTATAATCAAGTCAGCAAACCCAGTGCATCCTTATAGCACATCCATGCTTGCATAAAGACCAGTGAAACCAGGTGGAATAGGTTTCACAAAACCCACTTCAAATCCACTTGCAGGCTTACCCAATGGCTGGACCCATGGAGAAAATACATTTAGTGTAACAACTTACACAAGTGACTGCTGAACATTTTACTTGAGACACAAAAATACTTCAACTGTCCATCAAAAGAACAGTTGCTTCTTTCTTGCTCCCTTTTCTTTGATAGATGGCACACAGTTTATTTATACGCGTATTTATTGACTTTGATTTCTTGTGTTGATAATGATCTTTGTGTTGAACTTGTAGCAGCTTTTTTCAGTAGTAGCGTCTTTATATTTCCTTTCTTTTCAGAATGTTCAACCTTTTTTCACATGTGTACTGATTGTTATATATATGGGTCAGTTATACATGGGTTCACCCTCCCCTCAGTATTATGGATAATTGGTTAATATTTATGATTGGGCGTGTGCTCTGTCTCTCTCTTTCTCTCTCACTGCCATCATCATCATCATCATCAACAACAACAGCAACATAATAATAATAATAATAATAATAATAATAATAATAATAATAATGTGATTAACTCTGATTTTAGCACAGTCCTCCTGCCTAAATCAGATCAGACCAGTAAGATCACCAGACATCACAGAAAGTAATTTTAATAAGCTATTATAATAAGCCCCCATGCATAACCAAAGACTTCTCAATCAGCAGAATGCTGACTGAACTGTGAGTTCTGTGTCCAGCATATGTTTCATTATTGTGTGTAGATTTCTAAATGAGATCATATGGTAATGTTTATGTGTCATTTGGAGGTTGCTGTTTTTTTTTTCAAGTATTTGTTTTGAACAAATGCATTACGCAATTATGTATAAGCACATTCAGTGTATATTTATTATTCATTTATTAATTATGAATTATTTTAACACACAATCTTGTCAGGTCTGTGAGCTATGAACTGATCCCACTATGGGCCTGTGATAATTCCTCCTTATTACAGTTTATAATATATAATTTTAGCATTCATAACAAGGAAAAATTTATTGAGATTGAATCAGTATGTTTAAATCTGATATCAGTAAAGCTGAGTTTATGAATGAGTGTTTGATCTTCCATTTCCTTTCACTCTTCATACTGGAATAGCACAAAAACAGCTATAAATCACAAAATTGGGACTACAATCAAATAGGATATTTATTTTGCCTAACTGTTCATACACTTAAACATGCAGGTTACAACTGTAAAACTCTATGATAAGCTTGCTGAGGAGAACAAAACACACATAAGCAAAGCCCAAATAGTCATTCAGGGCATCGCCTATGTAACAGCAGTTCTAGAGACCTATCTGTTTGTGTCATTGCAAGTGTGTGTGTGTGTGCGTGTGTGTGTGTGTTTGTGGCTGTGGTTACCCTCTTCAAACCATGTGAATGACTAATAATGCCTGTTTTCCCTGTTTTCCAGATGTTAAGCGCGGCTTAACATCTGCCTTTGCATCTGTTTGGGTGGCACATTCACCACCCCACCCGTAGTTAACAGCAAAGGATTAGAGCAAGGGATCAGGTTCAGTCAAGATGAAAATGAAAATGATTGATAGTAATACTAAAAGCTAGAAACTGACATAGCTAGTAGTGCTCATTGTATATGGAAAGAAAGAATGACATTGCTATAAATGAGGCAGTGGGTGGAGGCCTCCTGGGCCCCTCCCCTTCTCTCGGCCAGCCAAATCCACAAGATCTAAAAATAAATGCAGGGAAATTGAGAGGGAACATTTCAAACCAAAGGCAAATTACATAAACACAGGCATAAGCATACAGAATAGTCCAGTGATATTAGTCCTGAGTGAGGTTTCTCTCAAGAATAACTTTCATCATAAAGGGGTTCTACTCTGAACCTTTGAACAGTTGTTAAAATACGAAACCCATTATGCTAGCTTGTTTGCAAACATAAACTAAATGTAGAACTCATCTTTGTAATTGTGTAGCCTTGATTTTGAGTGGCCTGTGGTGGAGTTTAATAAGGTAAAAAAAAAAAAAATCTGGTGCAAGGTCTCAACTTAAACATAATTTTCAGCACATACATATTCCATGTCATAAAATACATATAAATCATACTAAGACTCTTACTAGTGTCTAGAGTGTCCGTATTGTATGAATGGGTATGTGAGTGTGTATGTGATTGTGCCCTGCGATGGACTGGCACCCTGTCCAGGGTGTACCCCGCCTTGTGCCCGATGCTTCATGGGATAGGCTCCAGGTTCCCCCGCGACCCTCAAGAGGAGTAAGCGGTTGAAGATGGATTTATGGATGGAAGACTCTTACTAGCAATCTATCTCACCTACTTTTGCTAAAAGCCAAAAAATACCAACATAAAGCATAAAAGGTTTAACCATTTCACTGAATTCCCCAGAGCTAATCAGCAGTAAAAAATAATAATAATAATAATAATTCTTCTGCAAACTACACAGCTGAATAAGTCCTCATTTGCACCCTGAATGTGCAGCTGGTATAACTGAAATTAGCCAAAGTCCTGCCATAATCTGATCAGCCCCATCTAAATGCACTCATGCTGGGCAGTAGGAAACCTGGATCACAACTTGTGGGAAAACAATAACTATCACCAGAAATTATGATGACTTTACCCTATACTAAATATTTTTTTTCTTTACAATAAATTTCCTTTGAATTTGTATATCTTAGGGAGAGACAGAGGTTAAGGTAGAGGGGTTTGCTTAATCAGACAGTCTGGAGGTTGGAAGAAAGGTTGGAAGAATGTGGGGTATTTACTCTATCATTTCAGTGCCAGATGGAGAATGGGAGATCAGGGCTAGGGTAATTGATGCATCACTGCCACAGCCGGCATGATAAGGTGGGCAATCGACTGCACTCTTCCCTTTCTGTATCTACACACATTGTGTGTAGTACAAACAGGCAAAACTAGTTGTGCAATGAATTTAGCTGAGAAACCCAGAAGTTCCCTCCAAGCAAAAATTGTAAAGCGCCACTGCTTAACAAAAGTGCTTAAGGCTGATTGGTTGCAGAAAGTGCTAAACTGATCGGTTAATTAGCCATGGGAAATTTTCTGAAGTGAGAGAGATTGACGTTCGAGGAGAATACAAAAACAGATACAAATGGGAAGTACACTATTCTGTTTTTTTGGGGTTTTTTTTTTAAAAAGATCTCTTCCCAGAAAGCTTCACTTTGAAACTTTGTCAACTATAAATAACAGTTCCCTAGACATTGTTGTTTTGAAACAGTTAGTGTGCTTACTCAGACACAAAAAAAGTTATTTTTTGTAGTAGTTTTTTTCTCCCAATTTTGAGTTAACATCTCACAATTTTGACTTTATTTCTCACAATTACAAGTTTACATCGCAAAATTCTGGGAGGTTTTCTCGCAATTTAGATTTCCACTTTACATTTAGTGATTTACATAGAATGCACTGACAAAGCATCAATCATTCTCTATAAATAGGCTATATAAAAACAACACTCATCAGCTAGTCAAGACAAGGAAAACGAGACACTAGCATGCACTTGTTACCTGAAGTTATTCACCTTTCAAGTACTGCGACAAGAGGACGTCTAATTTGTGAGAAAATTGTGAAATGTAAACTCGTAATAAAGTCACAATTGTGAGATATAAAGTCACAATTAGGCTATCTTTCTCTGTGGTGGAAACCATATCATATCAATATATCATCCATCCATTTATCCATCTTCTATACTGCTTATCCTTCCTTCAGGGTCACGGGGAAACCTGGAGCCTCAGGGTCACAGGCAAATCCCAGGGAGCATCGGGCACAAGGCGGGGTACACCCTGGACAGGGTGCCAAATCAATATATCATATCATATCAGAAATAGTTTTGATAGAAGGTCGATCGAAGATAGCTTGCCAGAAATTTGGTTCAGGCGTTGTATAAACTTATGTTCTTCAAATTGCTGTTTGTTGTTATTAGAGCTATTTAGAGCTATCATATACCACTTTATCATTTTCAATAGTGATACCGATACTGAAACCTTGAATATCAGCCAATATATTTTTTTTCCTTTAAAACATTCTTTAAAACAAGATTTAAAATGATACATTTTTGGAAGCTGTTTCACTTACATAAATATAACAAAATACAAAGTATAAATATATTAAAATTCATCCTATAACAAAAATAATAACATTTCCAGTACTAAAAATTCTGTTCTACATCCAATTTCCATTTGTTACAGGATCGGACTGAATTTGTTCTTTTTTCTCTTATATCAGATCCACCGTTTTTGCTGATGCTGGCCCTATACAATTCTGGATTCGGATTGGTGACAACTATAGTTGTTATTGTTGTTGTTGAGAATGAAACATTACTTCTAATTTCAACAGCATTTTTCCCTCAGTGTTTCCAGCGTTTCAGAGGCAAGGTGGTTGGGCTGACATAAAAAACACAGATAGTTGTACAGATAGTGGCATTGTGTTACTTGACTAATTTACATTATGCGCAGTTGCTGCAGAAGCAGTCGTCCTCTAGTGGTGAATATGTAAGGAACTGACGCATGATAGAACGTGCAGTTATCCTAAATCATAATGCACATTGTTTTACTGAGAAACCTCTTTCCTGAAGCTGGGAAACTTGCAATGCACCATGACTGTTGCAGAGGGCTAGTAAGCTATTCAAAAAATATATATATAAATAGTTTACCCTCATTCTGCCATTGACATCCATTCAAAAAGACATCACATGTCACCTTTAAATACCTTATAGACTACTATAAGCAGGTATTATAATATATATTTGTGTAAACCAGTTAAAGATGTCCAGAGTAAATTTAAAATATTAGTCCACTAATTATTAATTAGTAGCCTCCATTGACACTTAATAATTATATTAATTGAGCCATTATCAGGCTGTGTTGCTAAAACTATGGATGGCGTTTGGTAGTTTATTTATTTATTTATTTTCAAAAATACAGCTTCCTCCGAAACTATTGGAACAGGAAGGCCAATTCATTTGTTTTTGCTGTAGACTGAAGACATTTTTGTGTTTGAGATCAAAAGATGAATTTGAGAAGAGAGTTTAGAATATTAGCTTTTATTTCCAGGCATTTATATGTAGATGTGTTAAACGACATAGAACATAGCGCATTTAGTATCAGACCACCCAATTTTTAGGTGACTAAAAATATTGGAACATGTGACTGATAGGTGTTTCTTGTTATCCAGGTGTGATTGATTGACATTTAAACAATAAATAGCTCTGAACATCTACTCTTGGTTTGAGCCCCGAGTTTTGCACCTGTAAAGACTGCATTTGTTGTGAAAAAGGATAAACCAACATGAAGACCAGAGAGCTGTCTATGGGAGAAAAGCAAACCATTTTGAAGCTGAGAAAAGCGGTAAAATTAATCAAAGCCATTGCACAGCCTTTGGGCATAGCCCAGTGGTCGGGAACCTATGGCTTGTGAGCCACATGTGGCTCTCTGACAAAAATCATGTGGCTTGCCAGGTGTCTCACCCTTTACCAACAGATGGTCGTTAAAAACTTAGACACATCACTAGACATCAGTTTCCTGCAGAACATGCAAAGACAATTACAATTCCTTTGTTGTACAGCCTACTAAAGTCAATGAAAAGTCAGTTTACAATAACATATTTCAAGTTGTTCCAGCCAGTGCAAGTATGCAGTGATGTGCGCAAGTGTCATGACACCAATCTATGGCAAACAACTTACGTTTCTATGGTAACCTCTCATGCTCAGATTCAAGCAGCTACCTAGCTAGTTTGTGGAGATGGCGAAAACAAAGAAAATTTCAAAGTGACTGGACTGAAACATGTGCTTTCATTGAAAGCTCTGGTGCTCTGCTGTGTCTGATTTGCATAGAACGTATTGACTCATTCAAAAAAAATGAAATGTTAAGACACATTTTGAAAACCACCATGTAACTTTTTCAGCAAAGTACCCAATGGATGAAAGCTAAAGAAAGGCATACACAGAGCTCCAAAGAAAACTGCAAACCAGACAGCAGCTGCAAGTGTGGAGTGCTGCCAATTTTGCTGGCTCATTGGAGATTGTAAGACAAGGAAAACCTTTTACTTACAGAGGATATGTAAAGTCACGCATGTTGAGTATGGCAACTGAACTGTCTGTGTATTTCCCGAACAAGGAGAAAATCATTCAGAAAATAAAAGACATGCCCCTGTCAGCCCGAACAGTACATGACCCTGCTGTCATGATGGCACGTGAGATGGAGAGGGAAAAGAGCACAGATATAACTTGGCAGATTTTTTTTTTCTTGCACTGCATTAATCTACAGACACTCACACACTCACACACACACTCAATCACTTGTGCGCACACACACACACAGAAGAGGTTTTATGCTGCTCAGGTGGAAACTCAACCTCAAAGTGAAAGGCCTATACAATTACAGTAATTACCTATTGTTTGTTGCATATTTGTTTGTTTTTGAGTTCTCTATGGACTAAATAAAGTTATTGTTATTGAAATGTTATTGAAAAACCAAATTTTTTAAATAGTAAAATATGAGTCTGTGCAATGGTTCTTTCGAGAAGCATTAACCAAAAAGGAAAAAATGGCTCCTTGGCGAAAAAAGGTTCCCGATCCCTGGCATAGCCAATACTGCAATTTGGAATGTCCTGAAAAAGAAAGGAAACAAATGGGTCGACCAAGGATTTAATATGTATATATATATATACAAGGATCTGTTTCAATCATTTATTCAACAGAAATATCAATAGATGTGATATTCTTCTGTGGAAAAAGTAAGTACATCCTTGGCGTCAGAAGCTAGTATTGCCCCCTTTTGCATAAATAACTTCTTGTAGGCGTTTTGCATATTTGTCCACCAGACTTGCTGGAATTTATGACCACTTTTCCTTGCAATATTCTTTCTTTTGCAAGATGTTTGAGGATTCTCTTGCATGTACTGCCTGTTTCAAATCCCCCACGACATTTCAGTGGGATTAAAATCAGCACTCTTGATATCATGAAACACACAAGCAAAAAAAAAAAAAATCTATCTGTCTGTCTGTCTGTCTGTCTGTCTATCTATCTGTCTATCTATCTATCTATCTATCAAAACAGATTATATATTAGGTTATATATAGATAGATTTTATATGGAATTGGTAAGCATTATACCTGTTCTCCTCCAATGGGGGGTGGGGGGTGGGGGGTGGCTTTAGTTACAAAAGGTTGAGATCCTCTGCTCTAGGACCAGGGTTGGGAAATATATTGTTTAGAGTATCGTAGAAGATACAAGATATATATATACACACACACACACACACACACACATATATATATATATATATATATATATATATATATATATATATATGTGTGTGTGTGTGTGTGTGTGTATATATATATATATATATATATATATATATATATATATATATATATATATATATTACTCCAATAGAGCTAAAGAGGTAAAAGAAGCAGTTGTAGACAGACATTTTGACCAAAAGATTTGCAGCTATAAGTACTTTCAATGCTTATCATTTATTATGTATTTATTTATTGACCCATGTTTTTTTCTGTGTAGGTTTTCAAATAAGCATTATAGAATAAAATATGAGGAGGATGATTATTTTTAAAAAATAGGTTTCAAATATATATATCAAATTGATCTTAAAACATGCACGATTTGTACTTGAATTTGTTTGGCAGATGTCGCATTTCTATTGCATATTATATAGTTACAGTACTTTTGCATGCTGTTGAATGGATTTTTTTTTTTTTCTTAAAGTTAAGCGTGCATAAAACTACGGTTCCCACAATCCCCGACGGCTCGTCATCAGTGTACGCTAACGAACAGAATTATGGGATATTGTCCATCGGCGGCGCGGTGCCGCCATGTCTCCTGCAGATAAACGGCGACTAGCTTTTATCTCTCTACTCGTTATTGCCCTGTTTTTCCTTTTGTTGATTTGTATACCGACATATCTGTATATACTTTTCTTTTTTGTCGTAACTGGTGCCGTTTGTTATTATAAAGCAGAGGAGTTTCAGCTTTTCGAGAGGTTGGGCCTGAATCCCCGCCGTGGGCTGACAGTTCCTACCGCGCTGTGGCGCTGGTTGCCGGGCAGGACTTTGACTGGCGTCCCGGCAGGCGGGCGGAACAAGACTCTAACTAATAAAAACGATGTTAGAAATTCTTTAGTGTCTCCCAGCGATAGGAGTTGTGTCGGTTCTGTTTATAAGCGAAACGCAACGTTCAGCGACTCAGTATTCAGTCCTCGGAACATCCTGATGGGGAGTTACCTCGCTAAGGCAGAAAGTCCCTCCGGCACATGGCGGCCCGCTGGAAGCTCAGGCTCTGGCGGCAACCCCAGAGAACAACTCCGGGAGAGACTTGTCCGACCTAATCATGGAGTCCCGCCGCCAAACAGAAGATTGTCTTTTGGGTAACGAAAGCTCGAACTAACGTAGCCAGATCTCAGGTCTTATTGCTGATGTTGCTTGTGTTCGTGAGCTGTTTGTGATTCATGAGTGCATGAGAATCTAACCACTATATCTAACTGCAGGCTCATTCGTCCACTCGCTGGATTGATCTGCATGCAACAGCGGTCCATGACTTTTCCCTCCAAGATTTGAAATATGGGGGAGTTCCTTCTGGCACATGGAGCACTCTGACAGCTTTAGCAGAGCTTCCCCCTCTCTCATTAACGTTAGCTCTGGCCTTAATGTGTGTAGAAAGTATTAGTGTGTAACAGTGTTTGAGCGTTTTCGACATAATTCTTGATGACAAACACTGTCAAAATATTGTAGACGCAATATGTTAAATCACTGAATCTGTTTCCTGAGGCCTTGTTGATTTGTTCATTTTACATTTGAAGATGTCTGAGTCAACGGATTACATTTACAGAATCAGGATACACCATCCTGACTCGAGCATATAACTGTGCACGTTCAGTTTGTGTGGTTAATCTTAGCCTCTTGTTGTACAAAGTTATGTGATGTATTATCTGCACAGCACACTCACACCACTGTCTCTCATCATCGTATAGCAACAGTGATCCGGTGGGTTCTGCAGGGAAGTTCACCATCACCCCTCAGAGACATTACCCACTGCAGCAGGTAGGAACCTCTCCGGTGGGCTTATTTCCCCCAGCTCAGTGGGACAACTTCCACAAGAAGAACGTTCTCACGCAGCGCAACACACCCATACACAGTCCTGTTACAGTGAAGATCGCAAGACCGGAAAACACAACACGCTTAGCATTGTGAGTTACGTTGTCCTAACGTTTCTAGTATTATTGTTTAAATATTATCATTATCATGCTCTGTGCATGTGACCTGTCTGGAATCATGTTAGTCTTTGTAATCCTGCATTTAAACTGGACTAATCTTGGTATCTTGTACATCACAGAATGTTATGTGTAGCTCCTTGTGTAATATGTTTGCCCACAGTTTTGATCAGTTGAACTCCACTGGAGCAGTCGCATCCCCGGAGTTTGAAGCCCGAGCTGACCCGTGTTCTAGGGAGACTGTACTGAGCGTGCTCAGAGCAAGCCGTAAACGTGACGTTGATAACGACGATGATGATGACGACGAGAGAGCCCATGAAGCTGGGCAAAAGAGCAAAAGGAGGTATCCGTTAGAAGCTGTGCACTGTTTATATGCGCTGGGATAATGAACAGCTTCTCACTGACTGAAGCTCAGAGAGTGTAAAGTATGTGATTCGTGGCACTCATTTGTAACAGCACTAAGCTGACCCAGTCAGTAATGCAATGCACAATAACACGTTTTCACACTACAATATATGTCGGTTTGTTTCCCTTCGTTATTTATGTTGTTGGGTTGTTGCATTCTTTCCTTTGTGTCATGTAGATACAAAGGAGAATGGCATTGAAAGTGATGGGAATCTCTTCCTTTTCTTCATCAGGCGGAATGACAGCAGTGGAAGTTCCCAGTCAGTTTTCGAGCCACTGCTAGCTAATGGTGCTCCATCCCAGCTTGTACCAAAGTAGGTTTTGTTTCATTATAGAGTAATATTTGACCTGATGATCTAGTTTCAAACCAATGAGAAGAAGTTGCAACAGTTTTAAATATTAAAAGTCTTTGGCCATTATACATAATCACCACATTTGATTTCATTAGTAATCTCGTAGATAGATTATTTCTGATATAGACATATGTAAAAGGTTTTTCAGAGGGTTATGGAAATGTTTTAGGCTAAACTACTGCAAGGCCAACCAGAGCAAGTTCATAGCAAAGCATTTTCCCAATACTTGTACTGGGACATACATTAATGTGAGAGTTTTTTTTTTGTTTGTTTGTTTTTTTTTTTTTTAAACCTTAATGCATTATCGTGACTCATTACCACTCTGAGCATAATGTTGCTTTCTCCTTTACTAGACCTGGAAGTTTGAAGAGAGGCTTGAACGTCTCCGTGTTGGAGGAGTCCATGGTAAAGAGATCTCGGACCTCTTCGATTAGCTCAGTTAGTGGATGTCCTGTTTCCTTTGGCGTGCCCGGATCAGCCCGCAACCCTATTCGTAGCTCTTACAGTTCCTCACAGGGTTACCCTCAGGTAATTTACCTCACTATGTATTTACAAAACCTTTCTCTGAGTGTTCTTTGTAAGTACTAAATTCTGAGTTATCAGGTTTGTTGGCCCGAAGTAACCTTAGTCATATCAGTGTTGCTATTTCATCCATTTTATTTTCCAGTTTATCATGAAAATGTACAAAATGTTTAATACCAAGACATAAGGCATTCCTTCTAGCTTTGAGGCAAGATACCAGAAATGTAATAATAAATGTTCTTCAATCTCTCTTCTCTCACTAACTGAAATCCAAGGACAGATTCTAATTGTAATTCATTGGCTGTTTGGTCTTTATTAATTGTTTATTTGAACTATTTTGATATTAAGTCAGTCTGTTTTTATTAACTATTTGCATGTAAATTATGTTTGTGTATCTACAGAGGAGATTAGCATCTAATCTGAGTTCATCTCCTCTTGTGAGCCCTGGATCATCACAGTCTCAGACTCCTGAGAGGGTGGCCAAAAAGCCGAGGTATGGATTGCAACACTCAAACAAACTGCACCAAAAATGACCACTTAGTAACTGCTTCTTCTGCTGTACAGGTGAATAACTATTATATGTGTTGATTTCATAGGGCAGAAGATGCCACTTCACCACATTCTGATTCAGCTATTAACTCCGATAAGACAGCCACTGAAACTGCCCCTGGTTCTGGTAAGGCCATGTACTTTGGCTGTTGAATCAGTAGTATTTTTACCAGTGTGAATGATGCAAATAACAAAATACACAGTGTTCAGTAGCCTTGTGTTGTGCCTGTGTCTATGTAAAGATACATAGCAGGCCTTGCCTGTGGCCTGTTTCACGAAGCCGGTTTCGGTGGCTACCCAAGTAAGTTTGCTTTTTTTTTAACAAACTATGGTTTTTCAGTCTCAACAAGGTGGATTAGTTTTAAGCCGGTTTCATCACCGTGGTAATTTGTACTGCACGGCTAACCTGCTCTGGAGCTGGTTCAATTCTGGGTAAGAGAACTCAAACTCAAATTGGACCAATCAGCTGTGATCAAAGTGAAACCTTTAGTGTTTGTAGCAGTGGCTTCACCATTTGTGGAAAATCCTGTGGAGCACCAAGCACAAATAATAAGAAGGGTAATTTGAAGGGTGGAAAAAAAAAAACTTTTTAGGGACTGACACATCATCTGGCTTTTCGAGATGGCCATCTGTATGAAAGATATAGATTTTCAGCAGATAGTATAGTTTATCTTAAAACTCTGACACCCTGAAGCGACGCTCTTAATGTACCACAAACTTTTTGTATTGCTTTCTGGTCCTTTTGCGAGTGGTAACCTACAATGCCCTCCACTAATATCGGCACCCTTGGTAAATATTGGCAAAGAAGGCTGAGAAAAATTGTCTTTATTGTTTAATCTTTAGATCGTCTGTTAAGAAAAATTCACAAAAATACTCTGCTCTCATGGATATCTAACGATTGCAAACACAACATAGATTTATTAGAAAAAAACAAAACAACTCTGTTAAATGTATGTACAACAATTATTGGCACCCCTATGAATTCGTATGATAAAAATATTTGAAGTATATTCCCATTGATATTTTGCCTTTTTTCTTCTTTTTTTTTCTTTTCTTTAAGTACACCTGGATGAGTAGGAACAGGAAATTGTTCAACCATCACGTCCTGTTTCACAGGGGTATAAATATGAGGTAGCACGTAGGCCAAAGTCCCTTAGTCATTCATCACAATGGGTCAGACCAAGAAATATAGCTGTGATGTGCAGAAAAAGGTTGTTGAGCTTCACAAAATGGGAAGTGGCTATAAGAATATAGCAAAAGCACTGAAAATGCCAATTTCCTCCATCAGTGGAATAATTAAGAAGTTCCAGTCAATTGGAAATGTTATGCATCATCCTGGAAGAGGACGTGTGTCTGTATTGTCTCAACGCACTGTGAAAAGGATGGTTCAAGTGGCCAAAAAATTTCCAAAAGGATCACAGCTGGAGAATTGCAGAAGTTAGTTGCGTCTTGGGGTCAGAAAGTCTCCAAAACTACAATCCAAAGTCACCAACTTCACCACAAATTATTTGGAAGGGTCTTAAGAAAAAAGCCTCTGCTCTCATCCAAAACAAATTCAAGCGTCTTCAGTTTGCCAGAGGTGGTTTTGGCACACACAGAGATGTAGCCATATGGAAAGTACCTCATGCCCACAGTTAAATATGGTGGTTTAATGTGTAAAAATTAGTTTTTATGGTTTTATATGGTTTAATGTGTTAAAATATGGTGTTTAATGTTTTGGGGCTGTTTTTCTGCCAGAGAACCTGGACATTTTGTTAGGATACATGGTATCATGGACTCTATCAAATATCAACAGATGTTAAATGAATTGACTGCCTCTGCCAGAAAGCTTAAAATTGGCTATGGTTGGATCTTCCAGTAAAAAATGATCTAAAACATACATCAAAATCAACACAAAAATGGGTCCACCAGTGTGGACCTCGAAATTTGAAGGATCTGGAGAGATTCTGTATGGAGGAATGGTCTCAGATCCCTTGCCATGTATTCTCCAACCTCATCAGGCATTATAGGATGAGACTCAGAGCTGTTATATTGGCAAAGGGCAGTAGCACAAAGTACTGACTAAAAGGGTACAAATAATTGTTGCACACCTATATTAAAATTGTTCTTTTATAAACCTGTTTTGTTTGCAATTGTTTGATATCCATGAGAGCGGAGTATTTTTGTGTTTTTTTTGTTTTTTTTTTACCTTTAAAAAAAAATTTTAAACAAAAGATCAAAAGGTTAAACAATAAAGAATTTTTTTTTTTTCACAGCCTTCTTTGCTCATACTTACCAAGGATGCAAATATTAGTGGACTGTACATATTTTCATGTGGTGGCATTATTCTTGTCCTGTTTATTTTTTGTTAACCCATAAAAGTAAATTTACACAATTAGCAATTTTCCCCAGCTTTGGCAGCCGCAGCGGTTTTGCATTTTGTGGTTAGTGTAGGTTTAAATTCCTCATATTTCTGTATAATAATTTATTTAGCTTCAGCCGGAAGTATGTATACCTGCTTTTTTCCCATCTAGAACGCCACTGGCTGTTTGTAGCAAACATCTGGCTTTTATGCGCATGTGCACGCTGAGTAATTGATTCAGGGTTAAAACCTGGGTTGACTGAGCTAGTTGATAACCAATATCATGAAACCTCTTAACCTTTTGAATTGTTGAATTTGTTTGGTTTTGTCAACTCAAATCTTACTCTGCAACTCGAGTTTGTTTAACTCCCTTTGTGAAACAGGCCTCTGGTATTTTACATGTTGACTGTAGATATGTGCAGGAATATTCAATTATAAACACTAGGATACATTCAACATTCTCAGCAAGTTGGCAGGCTGAATATTGTCATACACAAGGAATGCTGATACAAGTTCTGTCTCACTTTTTGACTTTATTATTACAGTTTAATAATAATGATGATAATAATAATTAGATATCTACTATTGTGAACTAACTGCATTGAAAGACTGTACAAAATGTGTTTGGTAGTAGTGCTATGAGACTACCAAACAAAAACCATGTAATGTGTTTGTCATCCAGGTAAATATGCCCCTATGCCTGATCCCCCTGTTACATCACGGTCAGACTCTGGAGGAAGCGGTGGCAAACGTAAACGTAAAATCCAACTGGTGTCCATGTGCAGAGGCGAGCAGATATCTTTGGTGTGTGACAAGAATTAGTTTCTGAAGAACTACTTTTGTTACGATACAGTATCTACTTCAAAACTATGACTGTTGCTTGAGGGGAAAAATACACAAGCACCCCATCATAAATGAGTATGATATTTCACTGGACCGTATAACTAAGATGGATATTTCCTTCTTTCAGCCCCCACCCCCTGAACTGGGCTATACAATCACTGTGAAGGACCTGGATATGGAGAAAAAAGCTACTCTTAACCAAATCCAGAAAGTCCTTGAGGAGCCTGGTGAGTGCTCATGTGCTCTTATGAACTGATTTTACTAGTGCACATGTGGTGTTGATTCTACATATGAAAAAAATTGATGAATCACTGCTGTGGCGATAACATCTAGTAAAAGCTCTGAGGGCTCTGTGAGTTTCTATCAGCTACATAATCATAGTGGGACTTGTACAGCAAACTTTACCATCAGTTGCACACGAGGAGACATGTCTTTATCACTTTTAGGTATGTACGGTATATTTAGTGTACAGATGCTCAAAATCTGTACATGCAGCATAAGCAATGTACAGTGATGATTGAAAGTTCTCATATTTCTGCATAAATATAACAGACCTAAAAAAAGATCAGATTTTCACACAAGTCCTAAAAGTAGATAAAGAGAACCCAATTAAACAAATAAACATTATTATACTTGGTCATTTATTTATTGTGGAAAATTATCCAATATTACATATTTGTGAGTGGCAAAAGTATGTGAACCTTTGCTTCAGTATCTGGTGTGAGCCCCTTGTGCAGCAATAACTGCAACTAAATGTTTCCAGTAACTGTTGATCAGTCCTGCACATCAGCTTGGAGGAATTTTAGCCCATTACTCAGTACAGAACAGCTCAGTACACTTCCTCAGTACAGAACTCTGGGATGTTGGTGGGTTTCCTCACATGGACTGCTTGCTTCAGGTCCTTCCACAACATTTCTATTGGATTAAGGTCAGGACTTTGACTTGGCCATTCCAAAACATTAACTTTATCCTTCTTTAACCATTCTTTGGTAGAATGACTTGTGCTTAGGGTTGTTGTCTTGCAGCATGACCCACTTTCTCTTGAGATTCAGTTCACGGACAGATGTCCTGACATTTTCCTTTAGAGTTTGTTGGTGTAATTCAGACTTCATTGTTCCATCAATGATTGCAAGTTATCCAGGCCCAGATGCAGTAAAACAGGCCCAAACCATGATACTACTACCACCACCATGTTTCACAGTTGGGATAAGGTTCTTATTAGGGGTGCTACTAACGATTATTTTCAGAATCGATTAGTTGGCCGATTATTTTTTCGATTAATTGGATTGGAGGGGGAGGGGGGCAAACTTCCAGTACCATTTTTTTCATGTATTTAAAATAAAATCCACAAACTGAGTGTTACATATATAAACTTTACACAACTGTTTGTCCAGTTATATAAGACTGAAAAGAACCCAATACACAGACACACACCAGAATATATATTATTCATTTAGGACTGTAGTTTAACTCTGTGCTTCTTTTTGCCTCCTTTAAAAAGTAATACATAAATACTTCTATAAACAAAAATACTTATATATTACTTTTTATGGATGCAAAAAGTAGCACGGAATTAAACTACAGTCCTAGTCCTTGATTGGTAGAACCTATCATTCCCCAGGGATTGGTTGAAATACCAGGTTCAATTACATTTTATTGTTGGTGTGACATTTAATTTGACTCTCTGAATTTTCTTTTGTTTATTTTCAATGTGACACTTAAACTTGTCTACCACTCAGGTTTTTGCAAATTATTACTTCATTTGTAAATGAATTTAAAATAAATCCATCAACGAACGATCGTCAGCTCAGCTAACGTGATATTTGTGAATGCATGCGAATAACCAAATTGATTAATTTTAAAACATCTCATTTGAATATATTTTGATACGTGAATATATTTTGATAACATTTTTAAAACTTTCCTACCGACCCCCTGCAATTACACCACTGACCACTAGGGTCCATGGAAACGCTGCACTAGACGGTAGCGTGCATAGTGTAAGTGTATAGTACGTCATTTAGGACACAACTTCAGTATTTACTCTTCGATGTGTGTTTTCGGAACAGAAATAACGTAATGAGTAACCAGACCAACTAATTGATAGATTCGTTGGCGACGATTTTCATAATCGGTTATTATCGATTTTATTAATTAGTTGTTGCAGCTCTAGTTCTTATGCTGGAATGCAGTGTTTTCCTTTCTCCAAACACAGCGATTCTCATTTAAATCAAAAATTTCTATTTTGGTCCCATTCATCCACAAAATATTTTTCTAATAGCCTTCTGGCTTGTCCACGTGATCTTTAGCAAACTGCAGATGAGCAGCAATGTTCCTTTTGGAAAGCAGTGGCTTTCTACTTGCAACCCTGCCATGCACACCATAGTTGTTCAGTGTTCTCCTGATGGTGGACTCATGAACATTAACATTAACCAATGTGAGAGAGGCCTTTAGTTGTTTAGAAGTTACCCTGGGTTCCTTTGTGACCTCATGGACTATTACATTGGAGTGATCTTTGTTGGTCGAGCACTCAGTGGTCTTGAATTTCCTCAGTTTGTACACAATCTGTCTGACTGTGGATTGGTGGAGTTCAAATTCTTTAGAGATGGTTTGGTAGCCTTTTCCAGCCTGATGAGCATCAACAACTCTTTTTCTGAGGTCCTCAGAAATCTCCTTTGTTCATGCCATAATACAATTCCACAAACATGTGTAGTGAAGACCAGACTTTGATAGATCTCTGTTCTTGAAATAAAACGGGGCGCTCACTCACTGTCATCCGATCGATTGAAAACACCTGACTCTAATTTCACCTTCAAATTAACTGCCAATCCTAGATGTTCACATACTTTTTCCACTCACAGATATGTAATAGATAATTTTCCTCAATAAATAAATGACCAAATATAATAATTTTGTCTTATTTGTTTAGTTGGGTTCTTTTTATCTACTTTTAGGACTTGTGTGAAAATCTGATGATGTTTTAGGTAATTTATGCAGATATATATAGAAATTTCTAAAGAGTTCACAAAATTTCAAGCACCACTGTAGCTCCCATTCAGTTTCTGGGAGTTGCCAACAAGAAGGATATTATTTATTCATACTATTGATTGTTCTGATATTAATTTTCCTATTTTCTTGAATTCATTTCTCTAGAGCCAGAGAAGCCAAGCTGTGCCCCTTGTTCATCTGCTCCTGCTGCTCCCTCCGTTGGCATGTTTTCCCAGATAGTTTCATTTTCCTCAGCTTCAGCTGCCCCTGTAGGGAGTGCTACTTCACTGGCCTCCCTGTCTACCCCAGCTGCTGGTGTTCCACCTGCCTCCACTGCAATTTCTACCCCAGCTTCAGCACCAGCTATTGACCTCACAGTTACTCCATCCAGCACAGTCAGTGCTACACCAATCCAGACTGTGGTGCTGCCTACACTTGCCACCAGCACCACTTTAGCAGCACCAGTGGCTAATTCACTATTGGAATCTCTTAAGAGCATGAAGAGCAGCTCTCTACTCAGTGTTCCCTCTCCTATAGCTGCTACCTCTGCAGGTACGCTGTTTAAAATTGGTCCCTTCCTAAAAGAAGCATGCTGATCTAGCTCATTTGATTTGAATTAATCAAAGGGTGAATTGAATGTTACAGCTTGAATGTTTCTGTGAAAGGTTACCATAAGTTGATGGTTATTTGTATGTTATATATCTTGATGTAGTTTTGGTCAATCTAAAGGTCTAAATGGGCTGAAATACATAGGCACCTAAAGCATTTGCAGTGTTTCCCCACAGATCTGAAATACTTGGGTGGTGGCTGAAGGACTGAACATTGAAGGGAAAGTGGGTGGCAGATAATAGAAATAACAAAGACTAAGAGTGTTTTCACACCTGGCTTGTTTGGAGTGTTTGTTTTGGAACCTGGTGCATTTTCTTCCTTGGTTCAGTTCGTTTAGACATGTACAGTTGCAATTAAAATTATTCAACCCCCATTGCAAATCAGGTTTATTGTAAATAATTGACAGACTTTCAGCTGTTTGCAATGAACAAATCAAACAAAAACAATTGAAATAGTTCAACACAATGAATGCTTCAAGTGGTTCCCCCAAATTCAGCTGAAAATGCAACTTATAATGACTTCTCCAGTTTCAAAATTATTCAACCCCTTCATGGCAAGCATCTTTAGTAGTTAGTAGAGCACCCTTTTGCTGTTATGAACTGCTGCAAATGAGATGCAGAACCAGACACCAGCTTCTGGCAGCATTCCTGAGGAATATTAGCCCATTCCTCATGAGCAATAGTCTCCGGTTCAGAAATATCCCAGCAGAGATTTTCTATAGGGTTCAAGTCAGGTGACTGTGATGGCCCTGTAGAATCTTCCAGGGCTTCTTCTGCAACCAAGCCTTGGTGGAATGTGAGGTATGCTTGGGATCATTGTCCTGTTGGAAGGTCCAATGACACCCAAGCTTAAGCTTCTTCACAGACTGCATGATGTCTCCTAGGATTTACTGATACTTCATTGAATCCGTCTTGCCTTCCACATGCTGCATGTTTCCGGTGCCAGAGGATGCAAAGTGTTCTTTCGTCATTCTTCCTCCAGACATACCGCTGATCCATCATGCTGAAAAGTTCCACACACACACAATTTTTTCATTGCTCCAAAGAACAGAATCCCAAAACTTCTGGGGCTTATTTATATAAATTTTAGCCGACTTTTCTTGTGCTTTTGGGTCAATAGTGGTGTACGTCTTGGAGTTCTGGCATGGAAACATTGTGCATTTAGTACATGCCATACTGTGCTCACTGAAACCTCAGTGCCTGTTGCCACCAAGTCTTGCTGCAGGTCTTTTGCAGTCGCTCGAGGGTTTTTCACAACCTGCCTTCTCAGAAATCTGGTTTTCAGCCATGGATAACTTCCGTTTTCTGACCCATCCAGGTATTTCATGTATGTTCTCCCTCTAGCCAGTTCAGGTATTTCATGTGTTCCAGCTCAAGCACATCTGGTGCAACTAATGAAGCCCTTGATTAGTTGCGTCAGGTGTGCTTGAGACAACACCTGTTTTGCATATTTGTGCTGTTGTGAGGGATTATATACAGGGGATTGAATAATTTTGAAACTGGACGTCATTATAAGTTGCATTTTCAGTTGAATTTTGGGAAACCACTTGAAGCATTCGTTGTGTTGAACTATTTGTTGCTTTTGTTTGATTTATTATTTTCATTGCAACTTTATGAACACTGCAATCATGCTCCGATCCGCACCAAAATGGTCAGTCAGGGCCAGCCCAACAAGGTGGTCTCAGCTGGAAAGCAAGCGAACTCTGGAGCAGTTTGCTTGCGGTGAGAAAACAATCTGACCCAATAGACCATCCTGTCTAGCAATTCATGATGGGAACTGTATTATGTATTAAGTGTGTTTGTTTTGCTAATGGCTTGCAATGGTTTAACCTGGACCAAAGACTAGGTAAAATGCCTCATTGAAATTTGGTCTGTTTAACATTTTTCAGAACAACTTTCAAAAATACATAAAACCATGAGCTTTACAAGGTTTTTACTGAGCATCTCAAGGACATTTGCTTTAATCGCTCTGTGAAACATTGATTAATGTTTGATTGATAAATTATAATAACGGCAGCTCCGCTAGCTTATTTTGGCTTTCTTTTTTGCTGTAGTCTGTACATCTAGATGGATGACCGCTATGAGCGGAACCCCAGAACATAAACAGGTGCACTATATTCAATGAGAGGATAGTTTATTCACATGTTACCTGCATAAACACATTTTGATCTGCTTTGAAATGTTTCCTTGTGAAAGCGAACTGAGCCCAAGAGAAAATGCAACATTGTAATAATTTATGTCCCTGTTTCCAAACAAAGCACGGATCTACAGGTCTGAAAATGCTCTAAGACCATTTAATTTACAGTTACAATTCTGGATGTAATAAGACTGATACTGAATACTTCAGTGATCTGTCGCACAATGACGGAATACCTGTTTGAATTAGGGATACTGTACTGGTGTGAAAATTACATCATGGCAAGTGTAATGCAGCCTCCAGTTCTCGCAAGATGGCGACTCCCATTTCAACCAAAAAAAAACTAAACTGTGGAAAACACTGATTTACTTTAAAACCTTACCTGTTGCAGAAGTGGTGCATATGGCTATGGGGGTTTGCTCCTGAGCTTGAGTTACTGTGGGTTAACTTTTCTGCTATGTTGTGAGTTTAAGTAAGTTTTAAGTAAGTTTGTGGATGCGTTGATCCAGGAGAACATTGAAAGGTCTTAGGGGAACTGCTAGGGTGTAGGGTTGGTCTAAAGCCAATTTTAGTTGTTGGCTGAAAATTTTATACAGTACTTGTTTTTGAGTACGTTCATTAATGTTTACGTTAAATATCCTTTTCCTGTTTGTTGACTGTGTGTGCATATATTTGGTCTATGTTAGTGAAGCTTTGTCTATTTGGCCATTGTCTGTCATGATAATACTGAAGTTACTGTTTTCCCATCCATAGCTCCAGCAACGTCTGTGGCAGCCCAGGCTCCCTCTTCCATTACCTCCACTTCTTTAACTTTTGGGGCTGTAAAATCTGAGCCCTCCTTTGCCACTCCACAGCCCACAGTGTCAACTCCACCTTCATCAGTGACCTCTGCTTTTGCCCAGATTCTGGCTCAGCCTTTACCATCCTCATCCACCACACTCACCCTTGGAGGAGGCAGCCTCTTTGGCTTCACTTCTTCTGTGCCCACATCGTGTGCACCAACTGCTCCTACAGTCTCTGCACAGCCTGCTAGCAGTACAGCCAATCCAAACCCATCAGGGTTCAAGCCTATTTTTGGGCCAGCCGTGACGACGACAGCCTCCACCGCAGAGGTCAAACCTACTCAAACCACTTTCAAGCCTGTTTTTGGCGGTGCATTTAATCAGCCGGCTTCTTCAACTTCCTCTGTACCAGCAACTCAGAGTAGCACGTTTCTATTTGGTGTAGTCACTAAAACTCAGCCAGTGTCTTCCTCGGTCCCCTCATCAGTCCCCAATACACAGAATCCCAGTCAATCTCTGTTTGGTGATCAGACTAACAGCCATTCAGTGGCTGCTTCTGTCTCCACCTCTAGTACCCAGAATCTTACTCCAGCTCTGTTTGGTGGACTGACTAACAGCCAGACAATGGCTGCTTCCGTTTCATCCTCCTCAAATATCCAAAATTCTACTCCGTCTCTATTTGGTGGACTGCCTAACAGTCAGCCAATGACTGCTTCAGTTTTGTCATCCTCCTCCAATACCCAGAATCCTGTTCCATCTCTGTTTGGTGGACTGGCCAGCAGCCAACCTATGGCTGTTTCAATCTCGTCATCCTCCTCCAGTACCCAGAATTCTATTCCATCTCTGTTTGGTAGCTTTGCTGCTCCAAAGAGCACCTTTCAGTTTGGAGGTTCGTCATCTACAGCCACCACCTCTGGAATTAGCACTAGTACCACAACTACCAACAGCAACAATACAGCTTTACAGTTTGGTGCTTTAAAACCAGCACCAACTGCTCCTCCTGCTGCTCCTCAGAACACATTCACCTTTGGCCAAAGCCCAGCCACCACCTCCTTTACAGGGTTTGGTACGGCCAACAATACTACCCCCATGACAACAAACACCCCAGCGACCCAGGCCACGTTTGGTAGCCCAGTATTCAGCACCTCCACATGCTTTGCCAATCCTCAAGCTCCTACTCCAGTCAAGCCTTTTACTTTTGGTGCCAGTGTTGGAGGAGGTACTGCAGTCACACCACTCGCATTCGGCACACCCGCTAGCACAGCTGCACCAACATTTGGAAATTCTACACAGTCTGCATTTACTGGAGCCTCCACTGGTTTTCCCTTTGGTAACACAAGTGCTTTGCCAGTGAGTGCTGCCTCTATGCCATCTGCTACCTTCACATTTGGAGCAGCACCAGCCACACCGCAGAACTCTGCAACATCTGGAGGTTTTAATTTCGCAGCAGCACTTTCCGGAGCACAGTTTGCAACACCTACGCAAGCAGGGCAGAATCAGGGGTTCTCGTTTGGAGCAGGCAACACTGATAATAAGCCTACTTTTGGTGAGCATGTTGTTTTAAATAAAGAATTTTCTTTGTAAAATACGTTGACCTGACTCTGCATGTGCGATGCAATTTAAAGTGCCCTTGTGCTCAAAAAACGACTGCTAAGTCCTATTCACTCTTCTGTGTCTGAGGTAAATTTTTGATGTCCCAAATGGACCCATCTTATCTAAATTGCATATTATGCATACTCAATGTTCATGATATTTTGAGACTAAAGAAGTAAATATAAAATTATATTGACATGTATTTTAATGGGTTGCATTTTGTGGGGGGTTTTTATTATTATTTTTTAGCATTAGTAGAAATGTGTAAAGATTTTCACTGAAACGATAGTATGTGTTGTAATGGAATTTGTCTGGTAAAAGAGAAATTATGTACTTTTTGTAATTTATTTTATGAATTTAAATATTACTGTGATTTTATTAATGATTTTCAAATAATTAAATATAGCAAATTAATAGCGGTACTGTAAAGTAAAATGCGACCTGTTTCAGTGGTACGTGACTAATACACCATGTTTATGTACAGGAACCTCCACCCCTGCATTTGGCACTGCAAGTGGGCCCCTTCCATTTGGCAGCCCTGGGACACCTGCAGGGGGATTCAGTGCTTCACCCTTTGGTAAGTATAACATACTTGCTTTTTTATTATTATTATTATTATTATTATTATTATTATTAAATGAGGGGTTTCCGAGGAGCGGTGCCAACATGGATGGCAACACAATTAAGCACATGAACTACTAATTAACTATTACTTAGCTGATGGGTGATCACAACATAAACATCCAGTGCTCTATATGAACATAGTTTTGTGATTAGGGATCAATAATTTTTATAATAAGGGATTTCATAATTAATGGTGATTTTCCTTTTTCTTTTTTTAATTAATTTTTTTATTTTTATTACTTTGTTACAGTGGAGTGAACCATTATCAAAGTTGTTATATTTATTGTTGAGTTCTTATAGTTATTAGCCTGTCTGACTGCTCACTTAACTTGAATGTGTTTTAATAAACTATTGTGAACTTAATGCGTTATGTCTTTAGAGCATTCAGGTATAAAAGCTCTGTGGCTGCAGTAAATAGCCAAAATATTATCGTAAACACTTAAATAATGAGCCTAATATTTGAATTAGGGCTGCACGATTAATTGTGCTTTAACTGCGATCACAGTCTGCCTCCCACGATTAATTAAGTGTACTTGTCTGCAATATTGATGTGTTAGCAGGCAGAAAACATCAGCCCGGTAAGGTTGCAAATTGTTCATTCTTCTTATGAGTCTGCAGATGATAAACCAAATCACAAGTTATTTTTCGCTTCAGCTGATTTATCACTCTCTCTGTGGAGGTTAGCTACTGGCCAATCAGTGTTTTGTTCTCAAGCACGCTTTGAAATACAGTGTCGCAGAAGTTCACGGCTTCACACGCACAGCAGATAAACGTATTAAAGCGTAGCCATTCAGCTTCACTGAACAAGAAAATGGCAACACGAGGATGGTGAGGGGTATACATTAGTTCCTAATAAGGCGTCATCCTCTGTCGTTTGGAGGTACGAAGTATTTCAGGTTTAGAGAAAGTGATGTTGACATGATGCAAGTCCTATGCAAAGTGTGCTTCCGTGCTGCATCAGCACCGCAAGGTCATCAAACCTAATCATCCACCTGAAAAGCCAACATAAAGTGCAATACAGTGCTGTGAAAAAGTATTTAATCCTATATAATCCTGATTTCTTGTGTTTTTGTGTACATTTCGTTGTAAATAGTTTTAGATTTTCAAACAATATGCAACATAAAACAATCCTCCTTTAAGATTTTCTGGTAGAGAGCAGAACTCATGTTTCCATCAATTATTACAAGTTGCCGACCGCCATACTTGACCATAGGTATGATGATCTTTTTGTGGAATTGTGTGTTTGGTTCTGGAATTTACGCCAGATGTAACGGGACCCCTGTCTTCCAAATAGTTCCACTTTCGACTCATCAGTCCACATAACATTCTCTCAAAAAGGTTTCCATTTTTGCCCAGCTTCTTTCTGATAGTGGAGTCATAAACCTTGAGAGGCAAGAGAGGTCTGTAGGTCCTTTTATGTTATCCTTGGCTCTTTTGTGATTTCCTGGATGAGTAGTTGCTGTGTTCTTAGAGGAATTTTGGAAGGTCGGCCACTTCTGGGAAGATTCAGTAATGTGTCGAGTTTTTCCATTTGGAGTTGATGACTCTCACTGTGGTTCTTTGGAGTCCCAGAGCCTTTGAAATAGCTTTGTAACCCTTCCCAGACTGATGTATTTCAATCACATTCTTCATTATTTCTGGAATTTCTTTCAATTTTGGCATAGTGTGTTACTGTGTAAGACCTTTTAACCAACTTCATGCTGTTGAAACAGTTTTATTTAAGTGTTGATTTGATTGAACAGGGTTTGCAGTAATCAGGCCTGGTTGCATCTCGTCCAGCTGAACCTCATTATAAATGCAGTTTCATAGACTTGGGGAACTAACGGGGCAAATACATTTTCACACAGGTCCAGTAGGTATTGGATAACTTTTGCTTCAACAAATAACATTATCATTTAAAAACTGTGTTTTGTGTTTACTCAGGTTGCCTTTGTTTTATCTTAGATTTTGTTTCTAAAACAATTTAGTATGAGACAAAAACAGAAGAAATCAGGAATACTACTTCAATACTTTTTCACAGCACTGTATCAAGAATGTCAAAGGTTGAAGGCACAAAGCTTTAATCATACAACATTCCCAGCCTTCCCCAACACACAACAATAATGGGAACATTGTTCAACGCAACACCATATTCGCCTGGCTTGCAAAGACGCGTGGAAATATCAGAGGCAACCCCGTTTCATTTAGCCAAAGTGATGTGACCAATTGGCAAAGTGAGCAACGAGGGGTTTAAAAAAAATTTTGCGGCGCACATGACAAAAGATACAAGATACCCTCACGCAACTATTTTTCTAAAGTTGCTGGAAATAGAGAAATTTGAGCTGTTGAATATTTTGCTACTACAACCGACTTGTGGTCAAGTAGAACCTCAGAAGAGTACCTGAGCCGGACTGTTCATTATACTGACAGCGAGTTTTAAATGAAGAGTAAATGTGACTTACTGCATTTCTGTTCTGTTTGTAACACGTTTTATCGATTTGGCTGTTAAAGTGCAGTAAATATGCTGAGGTTTTATTAAAAAAAAAAAAAGTTTTTAATTGGGAGAATAATAGTTGTAATGGATTTCCTTTAAGCTAGGGCAGGGTGGTAAGATGTTCTTTAACTAGGTTGGCATAAACAAATAAACATGGCGATGTCAGTTTCTTGAGCCAAGGTCCATTTAATGAAAAATATCACTTACAAAGGGGAGCATGTTTCCCGCCACCCATGCCCTTCTAATTCAACCTATGGGAAGATTATCATCACATGATGTGACAGGTGACCTACCCCACCATAGTGCACACTGCCCTCTAGTGGCTGAACCCCAATAATACTACGGTTCCTACAATTTAGGGCTGCAACTAACCATTATTTTCATAATCGATTAATCAGATGGGGGTTTAAAAAACCAAACTTTCAATACCATTTTTTGTTTATTTAAACTAAAATCCACAAATCAGACAATAACTTTCACTGTTTGTTACTCACTTCTTTTAGGCATATTGTTTTACTTATGTTTATTTGATCGTGCCATTTTAATTTGACATTAGATCTTACTTGATTTATGGCTACATTTACAGTGCCGGTTTTGATGCCTAATTCCGATTTGTTGACTATATCCGATTTTATTTATTTTGGACGACCCGTTTGCATCTTTTAAAAGTGACCCATGTTCGATATTTGCATTTACACTGTACACTTCGTGAAACACAATATTTAAAGGTAAGTAAAACACCGGCCTCTTAAGGCAGAGAAGAAAAAAAAGAAAAGCGCCCTTGCTGAGTTGTTTTCACGGTTGGTGTACACCAGAGTTGATGTCATTCTCCACCGTCGCTTTTTCTATGACCTACGACTGTCATTGACGGGAATATCCGATCTTTCTGCCAACACCGCAGATGCAAATGCACGTATCCAATTCATATCAGATTTATTTCCACAAATGAATGAGGCCTGAAATGTATCTGAGAATATCGGAATCCATGGGTTTTTTTTTTTTGTCCCCCCCTTTTTTTCTTCCTGCTTACACGTTCATGGGTCATATCCGATCTGTGCCACATGGGAGGAAAAAAATCATAATTGGGTCACTTGAGCCATGTAGTGTAAATGCGGCCTTATTGTCATGCTTCCGTGCTACACATACTCCGCTTGATGTCATTTGCCATCGACTGGGTAATGGCTTATACTCCCGGTTAGTAAAAAAAAAAAAATGCTAGTGTTCCATTTGAGACACTACTACCTACCCCTCTAAAATTCATACTCTAGATGTTCAAATGCGTAGTGTAAGTGTATAGTACGTCATTTGGGACACCACTTTGGTCTGTACTCTCCGATGCGTGTTTTCGGAACAGAAGTAATGCACAGAGTAAAGTGGCAGTCACACTAGACTTTCAGCATGCGAAATTTCTTCGGCGACCGCTGTGAATACGGGTGGCAACCGTATATGACATCACACGTCAAAGTTAAAATTTACAATCTGTTCCTGTATGCAGCGACACCGCAATCCAGGCAGCTTCTCTTTTGATGTTAATTTTATACTCTTTTAATATTGTGTTTGTATAAAACAGGCTGGAGCGACACGGCTATAATGGTTCTGAAGAGGCCACAACGTGACGTGTCGAACTTTTGGTCTTCATGTGATATGAATTCGTAGGTCATAGTTCACCAAACTTGAACTTCGGAGCGCAGCGAAACTTATTTGCATGAAGCTTGCGTTTCCAGTCTCATGTGTATGCATAGAAGTGAATAGAACAAAAAGTGTAGCATGACCGCCCCTTCAACTAGACCAACTAGTTGATAATGAGATACGCTGACAACGAGTTTCATAATGGATTTTTATCGATTAGTTGTTCCAGCTCTAGCACAGTTGTGATTATTAATTGTGATTTAAAATTTTGAGCAAAATAATCCTGATTTATTATTTTAACCTTTAGCAGCCCTAATTTGAATAGTCGGATTATGGTTGGGGGTGGACTAAAATTTATTGTACATTTAAAGGGGTCCCTGCCTGCAAAATGTTTGAGAACCTCTGTTGTAAGCAACCATACAGCTCCGTATCAACCAAGTATAGACGTATCATGGTAGACTTTCACCACAAAATAATTACTTTTATAAATCAGTTTGCTGAAATTTACACAGTGGACATGATTGAGTTCAACAGTGTGGCATGTTTGTTGAAGCACACAGGAATAACACTTTCTAATCTTTTTTTTTTAATCAAACCACATTGCTTTGCTGTGTTTGTGGAATAGGTGGAACACACTGATGATTCCGCATCACTCGGCAATTTAAAGGGCACTAAAAGAGCCACATTATTTTACAAACGAGAAGATGTACTTTAATTTATATTAAGGGTATTTTGGACATTTTCCACACTTAAATGGAAAAAAACCAGGCCTATATGTTGCATGTGATTCAGTGTTTTAAATTTTATATTTTGTTTCCCCATGGCTCAGTGTAAGGAAAATGCTAAAAATGCTTAATACTTTTAGCTATAGCCATACTTTTTTCTGATCATAATGTCTGTTAGTGTTCGATTTTAGGGGTGGTTTCTGGACAGGGATTGAGCTTAGTCATAGATTTAAAATTTTAAACTGGACTAACTCTAAATCAGTCTCTGAGTCAGGGATGGTCTTAGATTTTGCCTAATCCAAATTTGCAATTTAGATCATTTAGATTTAAATGATTCAACATGAGGAGGCCTGGGGCGGAGTCAGTGTTCCAGTTCATCCCAGAGATATTCAGTGGGGTTGAGCTCAGGTTTCTGGCTCAAGTTCTTCCACACCAACCTTAACCCACCGTGTCTCCATGGATCTCGGTTTGTGCACAGGGGCATTGTCATACTGGAACTTGTTGGGCCACTTGGTTCCAGTGAAAGGAAACTGTAATGCTACAGCACACAACAATATTCTCTACAATTGTGTCATTCCAACTTTGTGGCAACAGTTTGAGGAAGAACCACATATGGGTGTGATGGTCAGGTGTCACCAACTTTTGGCCATATAGTGCATGTTGCGTCAGTGAACCAACAGCATGTAAAGTTCATTTAGAATGTCAGCAAGGGATTTTAAGGCAGTTACATCAGGTTCAATTCAATAATTCACAGGGTACAATTCAATGACTATGGAAACTTCCCAGAAATTCCAGGTTGTGTAGATAAATGCCATATTCCGATATTAAACATATTTCATCACCAGATCATTCTACACCAGATCTCTGTGTACAAAACATTTTTGCTCAAACTGTATTTACAGCCAACATCCCCTGAGCACCAGCAATGCAATCAGACTCATGTGCACTAGTGGTTTAATATACATCATTATAATAGGTATCACTATTTCGGTGTTGCACCATTCTGTAGAATGTGCTGTATCTCAGTTTTAAAATCTCCCATAAATGTTCAATTGGGTTAAGATCTCTCGACTGCAAAGGTCATAGTATATGATGGACACGCTTTTGATACTCATGAAGCCATCAAGTGGGCTCTCATGTCCTGTGGATGGGGGCATTGGCATGGAAGATACCACACACCCAGAATGGAAATGTTCCATTACAGGACAATGAATAAAGGGACAAGTGGACCCAAACGATAATGCTTCTATATGATCTAATATTGTCTGTTAAATGGGCCTCAGCTCATCTACAAGTCCAACAACAGATTTTGAAAAAATCCAGCATCATGGTAAATCAATAATCCAACCCAGCTAATTTTGTAAGCCACAGATGCAGAGTGGAACCATGGTAATAGTTGTTTGTTGCATACTGTAAACAAGCTGAATTCTGCTGTTATCTGAGGCTAGGTTTGTCTAGATGTAGACCTTGATGAGGAGCAGAGGATTGTTGGCTTTTTTTAATGTCCCAATGTGTCAAACCATAGAATTTAAATTGTCCATAACTGCATTTTTTTTTTTCTCTCTCCCCCCTCCAGGCCCTCCTTCAGCCACTTTTTCAATTGGTGCTGGCTCAAAGCCCAGCGGTTCACGACAAAGACTACAGGCTCGCAGGCAGCACGCAAGGAAGAAGTAATGCCAACCGCGAGGACTTTATTTGGACACATGCAACACCCCTTATGACTATTCTAGATGCTGCTGCTAACGGGACTTTATCAGGATTCCAATAGGACTTTAACACATCTGATGTTTGGGTTGAAGTATAATTAGGTACCACCATCCCTTTTTTAGGTCAAGAGATCTTGACATACCAACATCTTCCTGTGTGGAGTCAGACTGACAGCAAGTTATGTGGACAGACAGAACTACTTGGCAGATTAAAAGAATGATGAGACAATTTAAGAACCTGAACATGTGAATTTCAGGCTAAAGAAGCCGAATTTGGGTTTGATTCTTTGCTTATCAGGATATTGTTTTGGTTTGGATTATTTTTTTTTTTAATAGCTGTCTGTGTGACACATTTTTAAGTCGTCATTCATATTACAATCATCGTCACTAATCGATTTTTGCTTTTATTCAGATGAATACTTTCAACAAAACACTTTCATGTATCTCCTCCTTGACTGAATTGCTTACTAAGGTTGCCTGAGTCAACTCGGTCTTCAGAAAATGTGTTTTAATTGAAATATGTCCCTCATCCAAATGCATTGAGCAGCAAAATAAAGTTGTTTAGTATTTTTTATCGCTTTTACGGCCTATCCCTTTAAAATATTTGCTTGGCTCATGCTTGAGTGAGTCATATTTTAGTTGAGATGTTTCAAACCAAAACAGATGATTTAATACAAGCTGTTCTTGTTTACAACCATCTGTGTGCTATTGGCTATTTGACTACCTCGTATGTTTACTCCAGTGTGTATTACTCAATGTCCTCTCTTTAAATGTCCCATAATCTTAAGTATTAGAATTTTTAGTAACTATTATTAAGCATAATTATTCATATCGTTAAAAACTCTTGACTCTTGTCCCATTAACCCAACTCTTTCTATGTCCTTCCTAGACTGCTTTTCTTGTCCTTGTGTTTTGTCTTTTTCCTTTTAGAGCTAATACGTCACTTAATAGTCCATCTGTGTCTGTACCATTGTCGGTGGGCTGGGAGTGATCATCTTCCTAAGCTATACATTTGCTATTTATTCATATTCTAGAGCTTTTTATACATTCAGAAAATCCCTGCCTTGTTCTTTTAACAGGTTTGAATATTAGACATTGCTTCACCTCTGAATTATTTTACAATTATTTGTGCCTTAGTGCATCTGACTGCAGGTTATGTGCTGTGAATGTCACACTTGCGTGAAGGCTGTGAAAGCAATAGAAAGCGACTGATTGGCTTTAATACGTAATGTTTAGGACTTTTGTGAATATACTCAACTAGTTACTGATCTCAGGGTTTTGGGCCGTTTTAAAGTTGGTCTCTGAATTCCTTCAAAGCTCAGTCCTTTTAGAGTGATTGGGAAAACGTGTGACTTAAGTGATTTTGTGGAAAGCATTCTAAATGAATGCCGTAATTTATTTTAAATGCAAGATTTGATTTCAGACACGTGGGTCCTTTTTATTGCATGCCCCTTGTTCCAGACTTAGCTATGTAAGTATACTGTAGCTTGTGCATGTCCTGTGAAATATTAGCTTTTTGTTACAACTGTTAGGGTTGAGCGAGTACTACTGTCATTCCTATAGAATGGTCTCAAGCCAGAAAGCTCAACTAAAAGTACTTTACATCAAATGTAAAATACTTTTATGTTGCAAATTTATGTTGCTATGAACCTAGGCACTAGAGCTAATCAGCTGACCAGACTTGTTTAAGGAAATCTCAGGTGTGTATTTTAAGGTATTTAGGTAGGTTGTTATACATTCTGTTGAAGTCATGCGTTTTCTTTATGCCCTGAGCACAGTCGTTTCAGGATACACATTTGGAAGCACATTTTCCCCAGTCTTGTTGTTCACACTTGGTAGAAACCCCACAGTATTTTTTTTTTTGTATAAAGCTGCATGGACACATTAGTATTTAGTATGGTATTCTTTCTGTTGGATTGTGTAAATAATCGAGTGGGGAAATAGCAGGGGACCAGGTTTTACATTATGGTGCCCTAGCAAACACACTGAACATGGCACATAAGTAGACTGTTGAGCAAATGAGTATACTGAGAGCTGGATTTCTCACTATGTATGTCTGTGACTAGATACTGTATCGTGTGCTTTCCAACTGTAGTGTGTAGCGCGTGGGTGTATGTAAAGTTGATGCCTGGAAAAGCGTGTGAGGTGGTGTGTGAGTGACTTGGAGCAGCATTTTAAAATAAATCTGTCTCTGTTCTGGTGGTATGTGCTGGTTTTCAATAAAAAAATGTAACAAAGTCTTTGCCTGGATTGCTGTTTAACAGGGATGCAGTGTTGATCTGGCCCATTATGGAGGCTCCTGAGTTGCCTTAAATAAATGACTCCAGATTTGGAATAAAGTTTGGTTTTGTGAATGGATTTTACGGCTTTATGCACATCCTGGTCAAAGGAAGACACTCCCACAAAAACTTTTTTTTATTATTTATTTTTTATTAAATCTCTGAAAATATTGTTTGATATAATTAAGACTTACTGAAATACTCAATTCAACATCATACATAATATTTTATACTTCTCATAAGTGAACATCTTAGGATTTCTGCTTTTTGGGTTTCTTTCTATTCCTTTTCCTTGCTGCAGGAAGTTGAAGTTGTTCATCCACAGATACCACCATTTGCTCCTCTTCACCAACAGTAGGTTCACTTTTGGAAGGAGTTCTGTGAAAAAGTAATGACTCTTAATTTTTATTTTTTAATCATTAAACACATTAAAATTTTAACGAATGAGAACAGGAAGTGAAACATCTCAGATTGCCAATTAAAGTTGTTCTTTTAGCCACTGGTTCACAGCTGACTTACTGTTCATCAAGGCTTCCGCTGTTTCGAGTAGCCTGCCTTTCCAGCATAGCTATGAAGAAACCATGAGTGAACGTTTTTGTAGTACTGGCTCTGAGACACTGCGGCAGTGGGTCACGACCCCGCTCAGGCCACTCAGGGAGAAGATGGATTAGTCTATAGAAAACACATTAACTCACTTTAACTGTACACTTCCAATTAAATGTGAATTTTAAACAAATTTATGAAAAGCCAAAAGGAAAATTTGCAAGTCGTATATTGAAAAGTCTGATTGTTATAGAGGAAGCTTTTTTTTTCTTTAAGGGACACAAACATTGTATCAATTCTACATTATTACTTCAGTGATTCCCTGATGCTGGTTATAATATCTTATAATAATAATCTTTAATGAAAATAATAAGTAACAACTGTTTGTTGTTTAGTATTCAGTAAATGAAGGCTGGTTAACATGATGTTTCATCACTTTGGTCATCCTTTAAGATTATGACACAGGCCTTCATCGTCACTCGCTACTACTAAATCATTCAAAATATCCTGGCTGACTGAAAACAGACATTTGTATGCCCTGGTTTACCTAAAATCAGGATTTTTCTCGAGACAGACAGACACGACCTCTTCGTTCTCCTGTGTGTGGATGGAGCACGTGGAGTAGACAAGGTTCTGGAGCTTTGGGAACTTAAGTGCATGGTTCAGGCAGTGCAGCTGAAATGTGGCTAGTGCCTTCAGACGCTCAGGGTCCTGTTCCTCTGAGCCACCATCATGCAAACACACCATTCCTGCAATCACGTGGGGGGGATGATGATGATGATAATAATAATAATAATAATAATAATAATAATGTGACTGACAAGGAAACATCTTTAATAATCCTTTACTCTGCTGCTGAAGAACTGAAAAACCTTGGCATCAAGAATAATTGTTAAACAGTGGATATAAAAAAGTCTTCACAACCCTGTTAAAATTGCAGGTTTGTGTGATGTAAAAACTTACATTAAAAGAAGCTGCAAGAATATCTGGCATGTACTGGTCTCTGTATGCATCAACAAGCTCTCTTAATCTTCACGTCTGGGCTATGGGGTAGGGTGGCTACACAGAAGCTCTTTCTCACACAAGATCACAGTAGAGGTTTTTTGGGCATAATTCTAAATCGATTTGTTTGGCACAAAAACAAGACAGCTTATCACCGAAAAGAACACCATACTCAAAGTGAAGCATGTTGGTGACAGCATCATGCTAAAGCACTGCTTCTCTTCTGCAGAGACTGGGGCTCTAGTCAAGATAGAAGGAATCACTGACTACGTTTACATGGACAGCAATAATCTAATAATTGCCCTTATTCTTAATAAGACAATATTCTGATTAAGGTGTTTACATAAGTTGCTTTTAGAATGTTCCTTTCATGTTCAGGTTTTACATGTTATAGAACATAGATTGATTAACAACACACAACATTACGTCCCCATGCCAAGCCGTCCGACGTTCACTCCAGAATTTCACGTATCAACATACAGTTCATCTTCGTTATGGTACCGTATACAGTTTTGGGTGTTTCATTTTTAATTTTACGAAAGCTTCAAGTGCAGTTAATTATTTGTCATGCTGAACGTGCAAATAGACGACGGATGTTGTTGGTGATGTCATCACATTAGAGGTAGAAAAATAACTGACCTGATTTGTCTTCACAAAAAAAACATACAATTTTAACAGGGGTGTGTAGACTTTTTATATCCATGGTATCCATGCAATACATAATTCTACAAAGTAATGCTTTGGATTTTTACAAAACAAACATTTTTCAGTGTCTGAATTGTGATCATTTCATTTTGCACTGACGCTGCAAGACTATGAGTGATGACACAGTTTGTGAGATCTTTCATTAAGCGTTAGCCTCCACTGCAAAACTGCATAGGATTTACTACACGGGAGGAAGTCAGATAATTTGATTTCCTGCCAAACTATTTCATCTTCATAGCTGATAAAAAAAATAAATAAATAAAATCGAAATAAATGCTTTCATCAGTGGTGATGTGTATATTAGAGGGCCTCAAGCTTTACCTGAACCACTGCATGATGGATCGAGAAGGATGTGCTTCACATCCTTGTATGCTGGGGAAAGTGGATCCACTTTAAGAAAATCCTCATTAGCCAGCTGATGACATGTGACTCCAGCACGAAGGAGGAGAGTGCTCATGGTGGAGAGTCGCTTTGTATCACGGTCGAAGGCAAACAGCTTGCTAATTGTATACAGAAAATGACGAGAACGAATCTCAATATTGTCTCGTATCAGACTACGAACCACATAAATGTAGCATATAAGATCTTTTATGTCCAGAGAACAACTGCAACTAAAAAAAAGTGGCTATACCCTTTATTTTTCATGATGGCTGCCAGATGGCTGGTTTTATTCCCAGGAGCTGCACAAGCATCAATTACATGGCCTCCAACTGGGGGGTCCAGGAGGTACGCAGGGAGACAGCTGGCCTACAATAAAGCAAAGATTAAGGAAACAACAGTATCATTTTATTCCCATCCTAAGATCAGTAATTTTTCTTTTTTACAGCTGCTTGCCTGGTAGTTACTGTAAAAGCTGTATATACTCATACTCCAGTTTCTACCTCAACAGGCTTGACCACACAGTTTAAACAAGCCTGCAGAGACCAGGTGAGCAAACGGTGCTTTAAACCACATTCTAATTAATCAGAAGTTCAAAAAATTAAAGCTCGGGTTACCGTCTGTGCAGAGTTTCGCATGTTCACCTGGGTTTCATCCAGGTTCTGTGGTTTTCTCCCACTGTCCATAAACATGCAGGTAGACAGCGCTGCTACACTGGCTCTGTGTTTGAGTGCGTGTTTGAGTGCATGTGTGCATGGTGCCCTATCCAGGGTGAATACTTTTGCCCAGTGTTGCCAAGATAGGCTCCAGATTCACCGTCACGCTGAACAATAATAAAGTGGTTGAATAAATTAAAATGTGTTAGGTTTTACACTTTGTTACAGGCCTATTTCCTTTTTTGCCCCCTTTCCTTCTCTCTCTGTTCCGTTTGTGACAGTTTTTGGTCAACACTTTTCAGCGGCGTCTTTAACAACCATAATTAACTGTTGTTAACAAGATGCTTGTCCAATTGGGGAACTTAAAACATTCTCCATTTACCATGACAAAGTGAGAACACTGCATTAGCATCTTTCGAGCGGGAAAATCAAGACGAGACAAGAGACTACTAATGTTAAACGAGGGGAAGGGGGTCTTCCAGGGTGTTAACATCAGAGAATTCACACAACTGTTACTAATTTTAAATTCATTGCTTTTGTGTGTGATGTGTACATTGTGCAGACATTCCTGTCCTTGTTATTTATACTGAGATCACTTATCCTGTATGAATAGTCATATGTGTCCAGAAAGCTTACCCCATCGATATAGTATTTTACATGAACTACCTCTGTAGTGTTATATAATTTAGTGCCATCATATTTAAGACTGTGAAGGTGTAAGCAGGTACAATAATACATACATTTATTATTATTTGCTATTCTTATAACTTTGTTGCTATTATACTGTGGATTTTTCGACCACTGTTCACCCCAAGTGCCTACTACAATAGGGTGGTATGAAAACATCCCTCACCTTGTCTTGCAAGATAATGTGCCCTGCTTTATACAGGTAATGATCATGGAAGTCCACTTTCGCACTGAAAACCAGAAGATCTCTGAGGTGAAGATCACTCATAAAAGTCTTCCCAGAGAGAGAGCATAAATCCTCAAGCCTTAAAAAAAATGAATGAAAATTAAAACAACAATCACCACACACAAACAAATACTTGTTTTTTTTAAATCAATAATAACCAGGAAACATTTTCTCTAATTTGTTCATGGAAAAGAAAAAAAAGAAACTTACTGGCTTGCCGTTCCTTGATATGAAAATCCATCTCTCTTCAGGTAGTCAATAACATCCTCCACAGTTGTTTTCAACGTGTTAACACGTACATAACGTGGAATATCTACATCTACATATTAAACATCAGGGAAAGACATCAAAATACACAACTCACTACATTTTATATATAAACGCCAGGAGTGATCAGCTCTGGCCAGTCATTGCTTGAATACAGCATACCGTTGTTACGCTGCACATTGGGAGGAAGCAGGTCCTGATTTCGACTGACTTTCCGCTTGACTTTAATTCGGGCCAAAGCAGCTTGTAATCTGGAGCGATGTTTCAACATCATTGCCTTCCAGCTTCCACCGCATTTTAAGCCCTGGCCAATGAGCAAGTCATAAACCAAAACCTAACATTTACAAAGAGACGTCAGAGAAATCAGGATGATCAATGGTCAGGGAGTGGAAAAGGCATCATTTCATACTCATGTGTAGTGCATGCATATAGATAGTAGTGGAAGGTTTCTCCTAAAGTGATAATGACCATGTCTCCACACTTCACTGGGAGAACTCTGTGGAAAGTTATTTGGAATACATTTGAATTTTATAAAGCCAAAATGTTTTCACACAATTACTTTATGTAATTAATTTATGTAAACAAAAACAAGTATGGGTCGTTCCATTTCAGCTCAACCAAATTCCAAGAAGCTGGTTGCATCGATGTTTTCAAATCGCTTCAAACAAATACTGCTGAACGGTGTATTTATACTTCACAAAATATACATGGGTTTCAAATTGGAGGGGTGTCATTTCTTGTACAAATTAAGCTTCCATATTAATTATGCCAAGAATACTTGAGGTATATGGATTTACAGAAGTAGAAATATATGAAGACAACCCCATTGGTACAATACATTTGGGATGCTAATAGTACTAGAACTACTGCTTATACATGCAAAAATTCATCTCTCTAGCACATTGTCAACACTGAATTTGACACTTTTTCATATTTTTCCAAATTTCAGCAATATCGACTTGTGCTTAGAACAAAATCTAGTGCTAATTTGTGATGATAAAAAAAACTTAGTGTTTCCCCCCCCCCCCAAAATTTTGTTGGGGATTTTTTTTTCACTTCATTTGTTGGGGATTTTTTTTTCAAACATTATTTTCTATGCATAACATTTTTTTAAACCAATGATCAGATCACTACAAATCTTAAATGTTGTCAGTCCTTTGTACCAAAGGTTTTAACAACAAATTTGAGATCATGATGATAACCTCTGGTTGAGACGATACTGAATGACCTGTGTACATAATCAACACACAGACTACACAACACCACCACCTCCAGTGATATGTAGAGCAAAGCATCTATCAGGTGTTCCCTTCAAAAACAACCATTAATGTACTCAGAGCTCACCCATGCCTTCTCCAAATCAGATCTGGTGACTGAGAGGGTCCTCATAGCAAAACTTTTTGCTCCTTTTTGTTCTACTCTGAATGATCTTGGCTGGTTGTCTTACTGCAGAATTCATTAATCTTCTTAACTTATACACCCAGAAACCAGGTACAACTTTTGCACTCAACTCTAACTGTCAACGGAAATGAGGAGAATTGAACTTAAGCAACAACAACAAAAAAAAAAGTTATTAAACCGAGGATATGAAATCTGTAGATAGTAAAATGGTACCTTTGCTAGATGCTGTCGGAGGTTGGTTAATTTCAGAAGCCTGGTGGTCTCGATAATCTCCTGGAGCACTGCTGAGTATTTCTGAGTCTCACACACGAGGGCAAAGAGCTGCTTTATATTCTGAAAGAAACCCAAACACGTCAGCTGATGCTGTCACAGTGGCTTTGTTTACATCAATTGCTCTTTAATTCCCTCATATACGATTACCTGGAATTTGCTGTCGTAGACCAGAGTTTTCACAGCTCCCCTCTTTTGCTCCACTTTATCGAGAATCTCTGCTGCTTTCGTATAAAGTGCCATGCTGGAACCTTAAACCAGTACAATGAACGTACCATGAACGTGTACCATGAACGTATTATCACACGTAGTATCGCAGTTGTTGCGTCTCCGGAGAAAAGTCACGCTTCTACGCAAAGCTGCAACCAGGCGACGACTTGCTTTTCGGTAGCCGGAAATTGTTCCGCTTTACGACAATTTGTGCAATTGCTTTGGCACTCCACAAGGGGGTGAAACACACACACACACACACACACACGAACGAGCGCGTTCTCGCCTCATTAAATGTAAATAAATGTATAGAAAGACACGCTTGCGTCAAAACACCTCACACGTGGCGTCGTTTAACTTCAGTGGTACCGGATCTCCGTTCACTGATTGATACTGGTGTATTTTTGCAGATCTTCACAAGTCACCTATAGGCTAAGTCTATCATGGATACTTACATTACAGCATTTAGAAGACGCCCTTATCCAGTTATAATGATCTCATTCATACAACTGAGCGGTTGTTAAGGGCCTTGCTCAAGGGCCCAACAGTGGCAGCCTGGCAGTGCTGGGATTTGATCCCACAACCTTCCAATCAGAAGTCCAACAACTTAACCACTGACTTGTGCTGACCGTTTCTGATTTAGGCTTTATCTTTCACACTGAATCCTCCCAACAGGTGACAAGTGAATATTCACACCTCACCTACTCGAGGGCTATCACATAACAAACGATTGCAAATGAGCTCCACACCCTCAAGTAACATTCATGTCCCTGACCTGAAACACAAACGGATGCCAACTTGGAATAGATGTTTCTGGTTTTTAGGTGTCCCTAAACACCTTCTTCGACTCCCTGAAAGGTCAGTATTTCCTCACCGAGGTCGTCTGATTTCGTTGACTCTTGAATTTTTCATCCTTTAAATAAGAATGAACAAAACAAACACGAGTTAAGTCATTTAGTTGTTACAAGACACATTTAAAAGAAATGAATATAAGTGGGATGCAACAGGGATGCAAGTTTTCTAGCTTTAATAAGATAACTTCTGACTTTTTCCATAGAAAACATCACATCACAACATGGATGAACATGGGATTCTGATTTGTAGATCAATTGTCCAGGAGAGGTGCGGTTTTTATTTTTATACCAATAAATCAAAAGGAATGCAACCTTTTGCATTTAATGGTATCTCTTGACTGATGCACTAAATTTAATACACTGTAATATAATATCTGTGACTGGAGGGGGAAATGGATGGGCTGGTTAGTGGAGCATTTGGTGCTGATGTCTAACTGTAGTTTCTGAATGAATTTAGTGCAGGAACAAGACTAGCTCAGTGTAAATTAGAAATCGAAAGTTTTTTGGATGGGTTTATTTGAAATTGTCATGGTTATATAATTGGTAGGATCGAGCACCAATTATACAAACACTGTATAGTGTGTCCTGGTGTTGCCTGTGCTACAAATATCAAAACCTTTTTTTCTTCTTCTTCCTGAAGCATTATCTGAGCGTCACTGTTCAAGCTTAATTGTTCACGAAAAGTTAGTGTGAATCAGCCACATTCTCTGACGGGTAGCTGGATATTACCTCACTCTACACGAAACAGTTGAACAAGGGCAGAAGGTAACATAAACTGCTGCCATGAATAGGTTATTGTGTTTTAGAGATGACTTCGCAGATTCCACACTGGGGACATTTTGCCTGGATCATGTAACAAGACTTGTAGGGTGATGTTATCAAACATTCTACAGCTTCCCTATAAGGGGTTGACTTATAAGATTCCATGTGACATAGCTTGTTTTTTTGTTGTTGTTGTTGTTTTTAAAACTTCATAAATTTTATGTGTATTCTGAACCTTGGATAAATCAGGGTTGCATGTAAAGTTCTATGTCGGCTAAAGGCTAGCATTCCTTGAACTGGTGTTGCTTCATACTGTTTGGCACAGGAAGTGATGTCACCAGTTGAAGCCCTACCCATTCTTCACCTGAACAGAGGGAAGGGCCAGACAGAAGCTGTCTGAACAGAAAGAGAGAGAGAGAGAAAAAACAAGGAAGCATTCAGGTGTGTGAGTCGGTTTTAGTCTTTATGTAAAGAAGAAATAAAAAGGAACATTAACATTTAAGAGGTTTTCAAGATGGATGTCCAAGAGAACTCCCCAGGAGTTATGGGGTTGCTGAAAACGTTTGACTCGTCTGAGTTTGGGAGTTGGGAGAAGATAGGCTCCGGTGGATTTGGACAAGTGTACAAAGTGCGGCACGTACAGTGGAAAACATGGCTGGCTATTAAGTGTCCTCCCAGTCTTCATGTGGATGAAAAGTGAGTGAAATTCTTTCACATTTTTATTGTTTTATGCTATCTACTCTGTGTGTATGTCTGTGTCTGTGAGTGTCTGTGAGTATGTTTGTGGGAGAAAGAAATTAAGGTGGCTCAGCATCTGTTTAATAAACCCCACTTTTCTGAAGAGTGAGTTGAGTTTGTTTTTGTGAAATGGAGTCTACCACTAGAGAAGCCAGTCTCCTGGGTCAGATGATTATGGAAGTGAATAAGACTGTATCTCACACACCCATTTTTCTTGATCATAAAATAATTTGTGGTTTGTGATCAAATAATTTGCACGCTTGGGAAATTTACACCATTGACCTCTAAATTACACAATGTTCAATGTTCTGTAATTATTTATATTTATAAATGTATATTTGAGAGACTTGATGTTATTAACGTCTCATGCTCCTTTTTTGTGTCAGATTTAATTACATAGTATATTGCCTGGGGGCATGATTATGCACCCACCTGCCTTTATACATATATGCACTCGAACTACTGTCAGTTAGCACGTATGGTATTTACACCAGGACACTGATGTTTTTTTTCTTTTTCTTAGTAACCCACCAATGACTATACTCCTATTGTGTGTAATGACATCTATATGAACTGCTACAGTACTTAGTTATGCATGAAGAAGACGTTCATATGTGAACAGCTGGTTCTTTTTTGACTATTAAAAGGAAGTACCTGTGTTTAATAGTTCCTCAGGATTAGCATATGTTATAACATACAGGAATAGACACCATAGTGGAGTGAAGTACTCTACTTCTACTCTACCCTGAGGTATTAGTGGACTATAGCAGATACATGAGTCAAATGTAATTTGTATTCTTCCTGCCCTACACACACGAACACACACGCTCACACGCACACACGCACACACACATACACACACACATACATACATATACACACACATATATATATAAAACTATTCACCACATTCAGGTCACATAAACAGTAACTACCTTAGTAACTGTTTTAGGAGCACTAATAAAATATTACACTGTGTGGCTATGGATAATGTGTCATTTGATAACATTTGGTAAGTGCTGTGAGCACCCTAGGTATGTATGTACCCATGTATGAGTCGATGCATCACTGTGTGTAAAATTTAAAGTTTGTAAAATGAAAAGTTTTTTAACTGTGTGTAAAATTTAAAGATCAGTTGTTGATAGAAGAATGTTAGTCCTGCAAGCATTCAGCACAGGTCAAGCAGACTATCAGTGCATAACATCTGCACTTTACTCCAGTTGTCCCTCTCCCTCGACCAAGCCATAAACGCAAAAGAGAGCTTTGTCCTCCATTAGCTCAGGCTGGCCTGCGTTTATAGTAATAATGTGTGTGGCTGAAAAACCGGTTGCACCGGGCCTTCCTTTAAGAGGAGCTTTTGTCTGATTGTAAGTGATTGAAGCTACAGATTAGAGAAGCAGAGTACACCTCTCTTTTCCTCTCCCTCGTATTCACCCTGTCCCCGTTTTCTCTTCACCACCCCCTTTTTGTCACCCACAAAAAGCTTCTCTTTTTTTACTTCAAGAACATAATACTGACATGAGATTTGGTTAGGGGCATGAATGTGAAGTTTACTAAGTGATTAAACCCCTGTGCTTGCCACTAGAGTTAAAAATTTCTTAATTGTTACAGATTTATGTTTAGATCACAACAAAAAGTATTACGCTAATGCAAATTGATCGTAAGACGTTTGATTAAGAAATAGCCCTTAATAATGGTGAGTCATGCTTTCCATCAGGGAGGTGTAATGCTTTAAATTTATGTGTTTTTCTTTGTACATGTCATATATCTATGTCTAGATCAGATACTGTATCAGTATGTGAGCATTTCCTGAAAATGCTACAATGGAATATAATTACAGTGCACCTAAAGGAAACCACCAGATAGGCCTAACCTTTGGATATATTGGAATAAAATTGATGTGACTGCCTGCATTAAACCAGATTCACTCTGAAATGTCTCTCTTGAGCTCCATATAGGGTATGTGTTAATGTTTGAATGCTCTCATCAGGCTAAACATGATAAGGACTCTTAGCTTGTGCACTCTGCTTAGGAATATGATGCATGACAAGCAGGCAGTTGTTTGCGCTGTTATCTTATAAATTCATCACACTTACATTGTTTACATATATACTCCCTTTAGGCCCAAATTTGCCATTCAAATTAGCTCTTCATTTACATGCACTGACAGCTTTTCAGAGGCTTTACTCAGCTGAGATCACACTAGTCGTGCAATCACACCATGGCAGCAGTGTGTTAAATTATATCATGGTTTAGCACAAGTATAGACTTTTGTTTTGTGTTAAGCCTGCTGCTTATCATAGTTATATATCCTTATAATATTTTTTTACCATGCTCAGTTGACATGTTTCAGTTGAATTAAACTACCAAGAATTTGAGCAATCCACTTTTTCTTCTGAAAGTTTGTGGATTTGCTTGATGAATGATTAAACTGCATTATGTTAATTTCCAGTGTACTGTATCTGCTTGTATCTTATCTATGTCCAAAAATATTTATACATGCCTACAAGCTTATATTCAGACTTAAGCTCATAAGACCCCATTGATCTCATGATTTGATGTCCCCCCCCCCCCCGTTTAAAGAGAGCGTGCCGAGCTCCTTGAAGAGGCCAATAAAATGGAGGCAGCAAAGTTCCGCTACATCCTGCCTGTATATGGCATCTGCGGTGACCCATTGGGCCTGGTGATGGAGTACATGGAGACAGGCTCTCTGGAGACACTGTTGGCCGCCGAGCCACTGCCATGGGTGCTGCGTTTCCGTATTATCCACGAGACTGCAGTGGGCATGAACTTCCTGCACTGCATGAACCCACCACTGCTCCATCTGGACCTGAAGCCTGCAAACATACTGCTGGATGCCCACCACCATGTCAAAGTAAGTGTAATGTCTCATATGTAGTGTCATATGTAAGTGTTAATAACCTTACAACTAGCTCTAATAACATGAACTGTTCAACTGCTACTCATAGCTGTGAAGCTACAGTACTGTGCAAAAGTCTTTGGCACATGCAAAGAAATGCTGTAGCATGAAGATGCCTTCAAAACTAATTAAATTAAATGTTTCTACATTAAAAATTTACTTTAAAGAGCAGTAAACAGTAATCAATGAGGTACAATTCAGGTACAGTCCGTGCAGTTTCATAAGGAAATTAGCTGAGTTTTATTGTGCATTTTGCAGAACCAGCCACAGCAGACTTTGACTGTCACACTTGCTTTTTATTTTTGCAGCAAAACCCAGCAGCTTTCATTATATTTTTTGTCTGATAAGTGGTCTTTTACATAAACTGCTGCTTTCTCATAAAAAGTCATAAAATAAAAATCTGATAAAGTTTGTACTAAAAAAGGGTGCCTAAGACTTTTGCACAGCACTGTAAAAAAGTGCTGAAAAAAGTGTAACATTTGTAACATATTTTTTACAGAATATATAAATATATTGTTCTATTGGACTATTAAATCTAGCTGTAACATTTCCAAAATTCTGAATATGTACAGTAATTTCTTGGACATTAATAGGAGTTTATTAGGTGCAAACTCAGAATGGAAGTGGGAATTGCTGATGTTTTCCTTAATGGCATTAAACCTTCAGTTCCATGTGATTCCCCAAAGGCATAAATGCTTTCCCAGCCATTATCCCATATTTGCCCGTCCTCCTTATGGATGAGTAAGCATGGAGTGGGAGGATGGGTGGGAAATCTGTGGACTGAATAGTCTGGATGTAAATACATCCATCGTGGGCCAGCCTGAACAAGTCGGCTAAGCGGCCTTAATGCGCAGCAGGCTCACACCTGTACACGTCCATACACACTCAGACAACAGGGCCTTCCCACTTCACAGGGCGAGCCAAGGGCACTGCAACTCACAACCCACCCTTCTAGAAACAGTGACAATGCCAGAAGCCTACAGTTTTCAAACTTTTTACACTAAGGTCCTCTTTTTGTATAATATCAGGACAAATAGCAAGTACAAATAACCTGGTGCTGTTCTGATGACAGTACAGCAAACTCAATAAGTGGTCACAGGATGGCTGTGAATTGTGATTAGTCAGCACATATTTAATTTTAATAATGTTTAGTAACATCTACTACATTGGAACATGTACCACATTTTTAACTTTTTGGCAAAGCAGATTTAATAAATTGCCAAAAAAAAAACCCAACCAAATTACTACTACTTAGAGGTACAACGATTTTTTTGCAGCACCTATGGGGCCCCCTGCAGTCCCCAGTTTGAGAACCACTGCCTTAAAATGAGTACATAAATTAACACCACAGTGTTTTTGATCATTTCTTACTGTATTAAAGAGGTTTTATTGACAATATAAGCAAAAATTAAGTTGGATTCATTTGCAGTATGTAGCCTGCTATATCCACATTATCTTTTATGTATTTTTACAAATTTGAGAAAACCAGAATCCTGCAGTGTTTAGGCTTAAGTATGTGAAATTTCATCAGCAGTTGGTTCCTAGTCAGTTTAAGATGTATGGTACAGCCTTGATGTCACACACTTATATAATTTGCTTGTTTTATTTTTAGATCTCAGACTTTGGCCTGGCCAGGTGGAACGGCTTTGCCAGGAACGACGACATCAGTCGTGATGGATTCTGTGGCACTATTGCCTACCTGCCTCCTGAAAGGATCATAGAGAAGGAAAGGGTTTCTGATACCAAGCATGATGTGTACAGGTCAGCTTTTTTGGCTTGGCAATATTTACGAGTGTTCTAGAATCATATGCTAAAACTCAACTTTATAACATTTCTGTACATACACTGTAAAATATAACACAATATGAGATGGCATCAGTATTAATCCTGTGTTTTTGTAAGGGGGCATTTTAACGCTCAACTTCCTCTCTTTATGCAGCTTCTCGATTGTTATCTGGGGAATTCTCACACAGAAAAAGCCATATCAAGGTAAGATGATTTTCAGTGTTTGTCAGTGATTCGGCTTCAGGCATGGCTCATTTCCTAATTTAACTTTGTGGTAATTAGCACCACTGAGTAGCCTGTTAATGTCAGGACTACTTGATCTAAGCGATATTTACAAGTAGAATTTAGGGGTCAGTCAGGTCTACATGCTCTATATATTTCATGAAATGTCACTTTATTAAGTAAATTTTTTATTATTCCAAGGGTTCTCATGTCCTATTTTAATAGTATTGCAAATAAACAGCTGTTATTTTATTGTTTTGTTTCTTGATCCAGAATGAACCTTTGCTTGTTTTTTTCTCAGGTCTGTTATATACAATATAGAATTTTGTAAGAATCACATCTTGGAGGCATTGACTGTGGTTTTAGTAACTGTCATTTGGTAATAATGACTGTTGAAATTGCTCGAGTCCAAAATAGCTGTCTGTGTTTGTTCTCTGTCACTGGTTGGCGCAGGAGACTACGTGTGAACAAAAGTCTTCCGGAAAACAAGCAGTACCTTTTTTTTTCAGTGTTGATACAGCGACTTAGGAACATAATGAACATTTTCAACCCTTCCATAATCTATTTTCATTCTTCTGTGCCTCAATGCAGAACAGTTAATCTTCGAGAGTTCATTTTTAGTCACATGTATTCATTCCCCCCACCCCAGTGTAGGGTAGCGTTGTGCATTTATCACATATCTGTTAGATTGCCCCCATTTCTAAAGCAAAGCTAGTGCTATGTTTCTGAGCAAGCCAGAGCAGTGATCGGAAACCTTGTTTATTTTGCTTTGTTCTATAGGGGAGAACAACATTCTACATATCATGGTGAAGGTGGTGAAAGGGGTTCGTCCAGACCTGAGCTCTGTGCCCCGCAGTCGACCCCAGGCATGCTCGGGCTTTATAGCCCTCATGCAGAAATGCTGGAGTGGATCTCCTGACGCCAGGCCCAGCTTCCAGGGTGAATATCCCACATTGGTCATAAATCATTTTATACTAACTTGCCACCAGAGATATGTTTACATTGCAGATTAGAAAAAAATTCTAAAAGGCAGAAGACTTTAGACTACTAAATATAATAAAAAGTAATGTAGTAATTACATGAGGTCTGAACAAGGATAATTTCAGTAACTCAATAATAACATTGAACTGCTTACAGTCTTTCCTATTTGATATTGTTGTCTACAGAGATTACATCTGAGGCAGAAGAACTGTGTTCCAAACCCCATGACGAGTCCAGAGGATCAGTGTCTGAGCCAGACTCCTCACCCTGTCCAGCTCCAATGAGCTCTGAACAGGTAACACCAAATTCACCAAAGACCAAAATGTTTTCCTATTTCTGAGCCATCTGCTCTGTTTTATGTATTTTTTTTTTCCCATCTCACCTTCTTATTCGTCCTTTCAATGTTCCTCACTCACAAAACACCTTAAACGAGGTACTGTGTAAAGATCTCTCACTGTGCAACATGACAACATCAAAACAATCTTCATGAGCATTTAAGGACATCTGACTGTCTCAATCATGGCTCAGCTATTGGTCAACTGTGTGGCATGTGTTCTTTAAGCACGTACTACAAATGTTTCATACATCTAGGGGCATTACAGCAGGTAAAGGGAATGCAACTGGGCAGCATTGTTCATGTGCAAAGTCATTTCCTGAATGAGAAGAATTTATTAGAATCTTAGTGTAAATACTTGATTATCTATTTTTTGCTATATACGTTACTGAATAAACTATCCTTAGTCAGAGGATTTATTAATAAACCAAAAAAAAGTTGTATCTAAAACTGAGTCTAAAACGAGAGTTTGCTGAACCATATGCCAAATCTGCTTTGATTTGTTTCTCTGTCTGTAATTTGTAATGTTACATTTCAAAATAATCTATGAAAATCCATATACAAATGCATATACAAATCTAGTCAATTTATCGGAGCAATATTACTTCAGTTTATGATAGTAAATTTATATCGATGCATTATATCTATAAGTTTGCTCTTGTCTTATGTCTTCTTAGATTAAGGAGCAAAAGCCAGTGAGGCCGAAGTCAGCCATGTTACCAGAGAAGGACTACAGCCTTTCTGAGCTGCTGAGTCAGATCGATTCTGGGATTTCACGCAGCTTTGACCACGTTAAAGAGGACTGCCTGGAGAGCAAGGACAACACCAGCAAGAGACTGTCGGGAATCTCCTCTGTGGACTCGGCCTTCTCATCCCAAGGCTCCATCACCCTCTCCTTTGAGAGGGAGAATTCAGTCAATGGTACGAGGATTTATTCCACACTGATTTTAAACTGCACTATTGTTGGTATGCTCTGATACAATACATAAAAAATAATAACTATTTAAGAACTTTAATTAAAAACAAAAAACAAATGTGAAATATTTTATGGCCGGACAAACCATAGGTCTGTTTATTGTTGTTGCTAATTGGCTTTATATGCAGTTTCAAATTCCCTGAAATCTGTGGGGGGTTTTTTTTAATCACTTAGAGTCAAGCGAGCTACAGAAGAAGAAGCTATGTGAAGCCATTCGCACTGAGGACACAGCAAAACTAATGAAGCTCCTGCAGCCACAGGATGTGGAACTCCGCCTAGAAGGTGGTGGTGGCCTACTTCACTATGCTACAACACTGGGCAATGAAGAGGCTGTGAAATTTCTACTTCTCAACAACTTCAGTGCTAACCTGGCTGACTGGCGTGGCGCCACACCTCTGCATGTTGCTGTGGAAAAGCATCTCCGAGGTGTCGCTGAGATCTTGCTGAGCCGCAAAGGAACTGATGTGAATGCTAAAGATGAGGACCAATACACAGCCCTGCATTTTGCCGCTCAGAACAGTGATGAGGCTCTGGCACGCCTGCTTCTGGAGCGACGGGCATCAGCCAGTGAGGCAGACGCCCAGGGGCGTACAGCAGCCCATGTGGCATGTCAACATGGGAGTGAGGGCGTTCTGCGTGTGCTCTTGAGTCGAGGTGCTGTTGACGCCCATGCCACTGCCAAGGATGGGTGGACACCACTGCATCTGGCAGCCTGGCGCGGCCACTCTACCATCTCCAAGCTGTTGGTTAAGCAGGCAGGTGCTGATGTGGACGCGGCAACCGCCGATGGGCGCACACCACTGCACCTGGCAGCTCAAACAGGCCGATACAGGGTGGCACGTGTGCTAGTGGAGCTAGGTGCCAACGTGCAACAGACCTCCAGCCCAGATCTACGCTCACCGATGCATGTTGCAGCTGAGACAGGCCACACGAGCACTGCGCGCCTGCTGCTGAAACATGGTACTGATATCCAAGGACGCACAGCTCAGGGTTGCACTGCCTTGCACCTAGCAGCTCAGCGTGGTCACTTGGCCACAGTAAAAATGCTCCTGGAAGAGGGTGCTGATGTTCGGAGCGTCAACCGCGCCCTGCGCACTGCGTGCCACCTCGCAGCTGAAGGTGGTCATGGCCAGGTGGTCAATGAGCTGCTGGAGAGGTGGCCTGAGGTAGTCACGGTGCAGGACGAGGACGGGTTAGCGCCATTGCACCTAGCCTTGCGGAGTGGACACACGGACATCACGCGTCTCCTACTGAGCCACGGAAGCTCAGAGGCTGATATTTTGCAGCCAGAACCCAAGAATCTGAACACTAAAACAGTTGAGGGGCTCCACAGGAAAGTACTAATCCTGAAACTCACCGAGCCAAAGGGCAACAACTCAACACAGGACTCCGAGTGTGCAGACACACAGTTGCCCTCTGCACACTAGGAAAAACTAGCACAGAGATCTGATAGATTTCATAGTGTCTCTGGCTGCTACTTTGTTGTTGTTTTTTTAAATCTAAGAATTATGGACTGTTACACCCTTTACGTAAAGAGACATTTAACTATCTATTTCTGGTTTGTGTATATAATGTAATTATTGGGTTGGGGCACTTTGAATACAATTACCTCTTGGATGTTTTTATTTCTATGGATTCTATGGGTATTCTATGATTAGGAAAAGAATGATGTATATACTAGAACTGTACATAGAAACTGGACTGATTATTGCTGTGCCCTCTTCAGCATGAACTTATTGTCCAGTCTTTTTTACATTTATATGTTCATTATTTGAGTATTGCTTTTTACCATGTCATGTATTTGTCTTTCATTCCTGTAGCCCCTTATACTTAAACATGAAAAATCTTTTGTACTAAGATAGCAGGCCATTGCTTAATGCTAAGGTCAGATTGTGAGCACCTGTACTCTGTTACCCCAGTGCCTCAAGTGCTGTGCTTCAAGGCCATTTCAAATCCACAAGGCTAATTATACCATTTAAATCCCTCTGGTCGTATGACAGACAGAAGAGTGTTTAGAACCACTTGGCTCCCACCATGGGAACAGGGCCTGAGGGGGCTCACAGGTGATATGTGGGTGGGGATTGGAAATGGGGGGTGGTAACTGTACATTGTGAATACCATCATGTCAAGGCTGTTGGCCAATTCCTGAGACCACCTTATCTTTTCATCACTTTGTAAAAGCAGAGCACTGTGTCTTACTGACGCCACGAGGAGCAGAACATTCACAACCCACAATTTACTGGAGCATGTTACTTTCCTTGGTATACATATCTTGTTTTTGTGGAGAGCCACTGAATTTACTTACGGGTGAACTCTGTGTGATGAGAGGTTTTGTTTGTGTGTGTGTGTGTGTGTGTGTGTGTGTGTGTGTGTGTGTGTGTGTATTCGCGCACATATATAATATAATTAGTATGTGTGTATATATGTGTATATACACATATACATACATAAATACATACATACATGCACACATATATGTATATTATACATTATATATGTATATATATTAGTATTTGTGTAGCACTACCATGAGAATCAGAAGACAGTAGTCTTTTGTTAACCAGCTAGTGCTTTAACATTCATTTGTAATTAAGACACTGTCATATTTTTGTATAAAGATTTATTACCTATAGTGTTTAAACAGTTTCATGTTTTTGTATTTTGATGGACAAGTAAAGTATATCGTGTATTAAATGAAAAGGTTGCCTCTGTGTGTTTTCTTTCATACATTTACATACTTATGTAAAACATTTATGTTCATGCATCCATGCACACCGTGTTTTATTTATCCTGCAGTATCTAAAAAGTTAATATTCCAAAATTTATAAGTATAACATGAGGAACATTTCAACTAATTTTATTTTATATTTAACATTATGCTTGTTAAATAAACATTCTTCTTTACACCAGAACAGGCTGGTTTACATTATGCTTTTACACTAAGTCCAGCCTGGAGATCCAGGTGTTTCCTTATGACTTCCTTCCTGACACACACCCTGCACCTAATGAAGTATGTGTATGAGTACACCTTGTGAGTGACTCAAACACTAAATTACACTGAATTACAAAAACACTACATTTCCAGACTTGTGACATATATTTTCTGAAGTAAAAGTGATTTGGGTTCACTCTATAGCCCACTCTCTCTCTCTGTGTGTATGTGTGTGTGTGTGTGTGTGTGAGTGATAATCAATTGTCTTCTGTGAACACTATTTGCATTATGTCTTTGAGGTACTTACAGTAAATGCACTTATTTGACTTGTTTAATATATATTAAAGGAACTTATTTACAATGACATGAGGTCCAGTATCTAAAATTCATATGTAAGCACATGACTCATTTACTTCATATGTAAGCATATGACACATTTACATTTTAACAAAAAAAAAAAACTATATAAAACTTTGGCTAATATACATTTCTCATATAGGAAAACACGACCTCCTATATTTTTGTGTGTCATGGGCATCTGTGTTTCCAAGACAAAGTCAAGGAGAAGATTTTCGAGCCTCTTTGTCTTTTCTTCAAAACTGGCTAAACTCGTTTCACAACCTCAGTGATGGTTCACAGGAACAAGCCAAGACATGTGTATGCACACAAACACATACACACGCAATATTTAGCAATGGTTCAGTGGGCATTTAAGGAGTTGACGATGGTCAATCTCAGTGAATTTACAGCTAGTTTTGGAGAGTACATGTAAGCATATACACACACGCATACAAATTTGTGCTAGTGATCTCATTGAAAGTTACTCATTGACAGACTTAACAAACAGTTTAATGTGGCCATGTTGCCCTTGATCCTTCCTACTTTATTCATCGCTACCTAGCTACTCCTTACCTTTTTTTTTTTTCATTTTATTTATTTAGACATTCATCATCAGGCTCCATTGCCATAAAAATATTCATCCACCCTAAACATAATCCCAGATTAAATTCATATTGGCATAAATTAAACCATACTGTTTATGGTGGCACACTTTTAGTCCACGGCTAGAATGAGAAATTAGGGTTTAAAGAATGAGTGAGTCATGATTAGGACAATCTATTCTCATAAGTGCTTCTTTCAATTTTTATACATTTGTCTCAAGTGTCTGAATCACCCCCTTTCACAGTGAACAGCTGATTTTACTAACAGGAGAATTACTGGCAGTAAACTGTTGATACAGCCAGCTTTACTCTAAATAAATAGCAACGGTGTGATTAATAGCCTGCTAAGGTCTACAACATGCAGATGTTTTCATGAAGTAAATGTGTCATGTGATGCTACCTGCATGACTGAACTTGAAGTGCATTCCTTCCATTTTAACAAAATAAGTCGGTTAGTGTTCGAACCTTCAATGGCGCCATCCTGTGCACAGTAGCTGCAGAGACATGTTAGGAGAGATCAGAAGTTCTGCATGGACAGTATTGCGAAACATCCTGTACTGTCACCTCACAGTTTATCAAACAATTTAAAATTAATTGAACCATATTATAGATATAGTATAGATATATGAATGAATGAATGAACGAACCACTGGCCTGATTGTGAACTGTAATATTAAAACAATTCATGACTCAGTGATTTCCCTTCCTGGATCATGTTCTGCACATTTATTTTGTGTTTTCTCCCTTAAATGCACAGAATACAGGTGCCTGATGGGTTCAATCATCTGCATTAGATTAGAGAAAGCACATAAACTTGCAAATAAGGTTACTAGAACCAGACTTGATTATCACGATAACTATTTATCACCTATTTTGTCATGTCAGTTACGTTTTAGAGAGTATTAATACAATTATGCTTGCTTAGGTATAAATCACATGATCTCATCTCTGTACACCTTGTATTGTATGTTTGGCATTTTGGTTCAGGTGCCAATTTTATTCTACAGCAGTGCAGATCAATTTAAAAAACACTCAATCTCTTGAAAACACCCACTGTATTTTACTTTTGTTACAGATATTAGCAATATTGATATGTATCAAAGCAAACCTCCTTTTCTACTCATTCAAATTTTACTGATGGCAGGTTTGTGTGCATAGTTGGAGACCATGTGACAAAAACTAAAGTCATCGTTAAAGAGGTTGGACATTTTTAACAGGCAACCTGCGGCTTTTCTTAATTAAACAGCTACATGTTTGCTGTTGAAAAATCTTTTTAGTATAGTTTCATTTTAAGTGAAAAATGGTTTTTACATTTAAACTTCAAACAATGGTATTAGGGTTGTTTGTTATCATCATATGCATATTCAGTCAACCAGGTGGCGGTGCACACCTACTAATAAAGATAAATTCTTTTTAATTTATTCATCTTCAGTAAATGCTTTATCCTGGTCAGGGATGCGGTGAAATCATACAAATAATCTATGTAGTATACTTAAGTTGAATGTAGAAAATGAATGCCTAACAACATCTTTATACTTTCACCTCATTAAAAATGGCAGAATAGACTAATATGCTTGATATGCAATATGGAAACACCCCTCATGTCCTCCTCCATCCCACATTGCTAGCTGGCCAGCTAACCAACCTTGTACATTGTACAGTTGCAATCAAAATTATTCAACCCCCATTGCAAATCAGGTTTATTCTCAAAATTTACAGACTTTCATCTGTTTGCGATGAACAAATCAAACAAAAGCAATTGCAATAGTTCAACACAACAAATGCTTCAAGTGGTTTCCCCAAATTCAACTGAAAATGCAACTTATAATAACTTCTCCAGTTTCAAAATTATTCAACCCTTTCATGGCAAGCATCTTTAGTACTTAGTAGAGCACCCTTTTGCTGTTATGAACTGCTGCAAACGAGATGAGTTTGAGTTTGTCTGCAAAGCCAGACACCAGCTTCTGGCAGCGTTCCTGAGGAATCTTAGCCCATTCCTCATGAGCAATGGCCTCCAGTTCAGTAGTATCCTTGGGTTTAAGTGCTGCAACCGCCTCCTTCAAATCCCAGCAGAGATTTTCTATAGGGTTCAAGTCAGGTGACTGTGATGGCCCTGTAGAATCTTCCAGGACTTCTTCTGCAACCAAGCCTTGGTGGAATTTGAGGTATGCTTGGGATCACTGTCCTGTTGGAAGGTCCAATGACACTCAAGCTTCAGCTTCCTCACAGATGGCATGACGTTTTCTACTAGGATTTCCTGATACTTCAATGAATCCATCTTGCCTTCCACACACTGCAGGTTTCCAGTGCCAGAAGATGTAAAGCAGCCCCAGACCATCACCGAGCCACTACCATGCTTGACTGTGGGCAGAGTGTTCTTTCTTCATTCTTCTTCCTCCAGATATACCGCTGATCCATCATGCTGAAAAGTTCCACAAAACAGAATCCCAAAACTTCTGTGGTTTATTTATATGATTTTGAGCTGTCACTCAAGGGTTTTCGCAACCTGCCTTCACAGAAATCTGGTTGCAGCCATGGATAGCTTCCTTTTTCTGCACCGTCCAGGTATTTAATACATTTTCTACCCCTAGCCAGTTCAGGTATTTCATGTTTTCCAGCTCAAGCACACCTGATGCAACTAATGAAGCCCTTGATTAGTTTCATCAGGTGTGCTTCAGACAACACCTGTTTTGCATACTTGTGCTGTTGTGAGGGATTCTATTCAGGGGATTGAATAATTTTGAAAGTAAAAATCATTATAAGTTGCATTTTCAGTTGAACTTGGGGAAACCACTTGAAGCAGTCATTGTGTTGAACTATTAAAAATGTATATATATTTGTTCATTGCAAACAGCTGAAAGTCTGTAAATTTTGACAATAAACCTGATTTGCATTGGGGGTTGAATTATTTTGATTGCAACCGTACATACTGTATATTTCATCTTTAATATATTACATTTTCAGTGTGTCAAAAGCTTACACATACTTTGTTAGTATCTGGTGACATTGCCTTTTAATTGCTTCAAATTAAATTAAATGGTTCCACAAGCTTCTGAGATCTCCAGAATTTTTGTTCATTCTTTCTGAGAGAACTCAGGCATGTGGGCCTCCTTGCTCAAGAATGCAAAACAATCCCACAACACAATCCCACAACAAACCAATCCCACAACATGATGCTGCCACCCCCATGTTTCACACAGATGACTCTCTTCTTATTTTTAAAAAAACAAACAAACAAACACACAAACAAAAAAACACCCTTTTCCCTCCATACACACAGCCCCGATCGTTATGGCCAGACAGTTACATTTGTTTGTTTCATTTGACCAGAGAACACTCGTCCAAAAGGCTGGCGATCACCTGCAAACTTTAGTCTAGCTTTTTTATACCAGTCTTGGAGCAGGGGCTTCTTCCTTTGCACGACAGCTTTTCAGGCCATGTCAATGTAATACTCTCTAAATGGTGAATGTACATACTTTGGTACCTAATGCCTCAAGCTCCTTCTCCAGTTAATTTGTTGCTGTCTTGAGGTTCAGGCGAACCTTTCAGACCTTCTAAGTTATTTCATTCAGGAAAACTTGAACAGAATTTTCCCTGGAGAAAATCCCCTGTGAGCTCTGGGATTCCCCACTCAACATCTTGTTGGCTAAAGAACAATTACATTTTACACTAATACAGTCACAACGGTATTTGGGTAGTATATAGATTAAAAAAAAATGTACAATTAAAAGTGACGAATTATTGCTGGTTCAAGGGACAAAAGTGTGGACTGTACCATGTACATCCGTAGGCTGTTTACAACCAAGTAAAAGCCCAAATATGTCTATTATATACGATATGTGTAGTTGTTTGCTTCTGACACCACCATAACAATTACATATCATCAACATTAACAAGTACAGCTGAACGCAATGAATTCACTTAGTCGTTCGTATTTTGTTTCGAAACCTCCACCCTCGTTGACGAGATAATGGCTCATTCCGTACTTTCCGTAAACGGAAACTGCCCCGCTTCGTCACTGTTGCTGTTCTTGTAGTGAGTGTTGCCAAGTCCGCGGTTTTCAGACGGCCAGTGTAAATCGTAACCCCACGGCCGAGGCTTGAGCGTTTTAGACTACACACGCTTAATTGTGTTAGTCTTTGTGAACCGTAAGCGTAATTAATAAAAATTAATTCTAACTTAAGTTCATATTGAATAACAGAAACTTTACTTATGTGTCTCAGTAAAAGAGACACATGAGTAATCTGAGACAATTTCAGGATTTTGGTGAAAGGAGTTTGAAGACGAAATCTGTGTGGTTTAAAATGCATAGTTAATACACACGCACACGCACACACACACACACACACACACACACACACACACACACATATATATATATATATATATATATATATATATATATATATATATATATATATATTTCAAGTGGTTTTATTGTCGTTTCAACCTTATACAGCTGGTACAGTACACAAAGAAACAAACAACGTTCCTCCAGGACTGTGGTGCTACATAAAACAACACACTGACCACATGAGACGACACAGAACTAAATAAGACCTACAAACATTCTACATAAAGTGCACGTGCAAATGTGTGCAAACAACACAGGACAGTACAGTAACTACTAAAACAGGACAATAGGCACAGTAAGTGACAGTGTAGTGCCGAACAGTACACAGTTTTAGTGTGGAAGTGTCTGATATAACAGGTAGTGCAGAAGATAGGTGCCAAGGAGTAACAATATAATTAAAAAATGGTATAAATATAAACATAACATGCTATGACTGAGTATTCAGCAAATTAGCTTATACCAAATATGGAGATAGCAGTTATTGTGGTAGCAGCCAGGTAAAGTGCGTAATAGTGACAATAAATTAAATACTATATTTTTATAATACAGTAGCAGCAAAAATGCAACAGAGTGTGTATATATATATATATATATATATATATATATATATATATATATATATATATATGTATGTATATATATATATATATATTAATGTTACTTTGTTAATACTACAATATATTTTGGTTAGTATTTGGTTAATACTACAATATAATTATATCGTGTTAGGGTATTTGAAGTTTTGCTGTTGCGTTGATGACGCAGATCTGGCAACCCTGCTCCTTCAGCCGCTTCAATAACATCACAGGGGCTCTGGCGAGAGCGCGTGGGCTTTGAAGAGAACAACCGTTTACATCTTTTCAGGGTTTTTTTAATTTTATTTTTTATATTTTAAAGTTCGTTTCGAGGACTTTATTGACAACGTCAAATAAGGTAATATTGTTTTTTTTTGCCTTCCTTGTTCTTGTATTTTTCGAGAATGCTGCTCGGAAATGACTTCTTTTCGACGTTCATTTCAGGTGAACAGCAGCTGAATAACGGTCACGAACAAGTGCTCGGTCCCCGGAGCAGTGAAACGGTGCTAGCGAACAAGCTAACAAGTTAGTTTAGCCCTCTCCATCTCCTGTAGCTAGCTGTCCTCCGTGAACGTGTTTTTATTCAACAGCCGGTTGTTTCTAGCTCGACATGCTCAAACCAGCGGATATTGTGTAGGTTCGCTCCCGTTAGCTCAGCACAATTTACTTTAGCTTATAGGTAATAAAGTCGTTTTTCAATAATGGCAATACTTTCAACTAAATAAAAAAGAATAGAAAAGAACAAAACGCATGATATTTTGGCGTTTAGTTAATACCGTCACTCACTGCGTTTAAACTTTAAATAAAGGGCTTCTCCGAGCTAATTGTTTATCTGCGGTTCCTGATAAACAGCCGTGCTTCTTTCTATCTCTCTATCATTCTATTCTATTCTATACTCTTCTATACTATTCCATTTTCTATTCTATACTATTATACTATTATTCTATACTATATTCTATATATATATTCTATACTATTTATATATATATATATATATATATATATATATATATATATATATATATTCTTTATTCTATATTCTATACTATTATGCTGTTATTCTATACTATATTCTATTCTATACTCTTCTATACTATTCCATATACCACCAAGCAGCTAAACATCAGTTTAATAATCTGGTTTATAGAGATAAATACAGGCAAGGTAAACTCTCTTTTTGTTACTGGGGCTATTGCAGTAGTGTCTCGTGCCTAAAATGCTTATTTCAAAAATCATATTTGTGGTTTGTTCTGACATTTATCTCTTTTAAAGACCAGATTTCTTCTCTTTTAACAAAAACTGTTATTTTCATTGTTTTGAAAACTTAAGAGAAGGTTATAAGAAACAAAATGGCAGGCAGTGCAAGCAGATGCCCTGTATCACAAATTCATATTCTGTATTAATGTTTTGGTCTGAACTTTCCCATATCGTGAAATGGATTTTTTTTTTAGTCTTTTATCCACAATGCACTGGAATCTGTTATGATCGCGTAGAAAGCACACTACTCGAATATCATTTTACTTGTTAATTCCATTAGAACAAAGTTTAGTTTTAAATGCATTTGAATATTAATGAGCCTGTAAATTGATTTTGCCGCAGATTATCCACGCCTCGTCTGATGTGTTGTGCAGCGAGTAGCTGGTGCTGTAGTTAATCACACCACTTGACTATGTTTACATGGACAGCAATAATCTAATTATAGACCTTATTCTGAATAAGACAGTATTGTGATTAAGGTGTTTACATGAGTTATTCCTTTCATGTTCAGGTTTTACATGTTATAGAACATAGATTGATTAATGTTACACGTCATTACGTCCCCATGCCACAGCGTCCGACGTTCTCTCCAGAATTTCACGTATACAGTTCGTCTTCGTTATGGTACCGTATACAGTTTTGGGTGTTTTTATTTTAAATTTTTATGAATGCTTCAAGTGCAGTTAATTATTTGTCATGCTGTACGTGCAAATAAAGGACTGCTTGAAGCTGTTTTGCGTCCGAATCCAGATACTTACCTACATATGTGTATTTCGCCTATTATATAGTTGTTAAGTACGTGCTTTTGGACTCTCTTGTTTGCCGTCAAACGGTTGAGCACTGCCGTGTGTGTGTGTGTGCCTGTCGTAAAATGCGGTGTAAACTCACATGATGTTAATAGTGTGATTAAGGTGTTTACATGTCTATAATGCACTTCGATAATGCGACTAAAATAGGAATACTCCACATGTCTTAATTTGATTTGTGTTTACTTCGACTATGACTAGTCGGATTAAGGTCATCAATAATCACTGTTTACATGGTAGTTTATTAATCAGAGTATTGTCTTAATCGGATTAATATTGGATTTTTGTTGTCCATGTAAACATACTGATTGTGAAGGGCGATATGTTAAAGGGGTCATATCATGATTTTTAAACGTCAATTATTTTGTTTATTTGGTGTAATAGAATAGTTCAATGTGTAAACGCATTATTTGTCACATACTTTACATTGATAATGAGTCTTTATTGATCACGTGTACATATGCACAGTGAAATTATTTTTTTCGCATCCTCCAGCATGTTAGGAAGTTGGGGTCAGAGTGCAGCCATGATACAGCGCCCCTGGAGTAGAGAGGCTTAAGGGCCCAGCAGCTTGGTAGAGCTGGGGCTTGAACTCCCGACCTTCCGATCAGTAACCTGGAGCCTTAATCACCAAGCCACCACTGCCACATTATTGCAGTACTTCTATACCCAGGCTGCCTGAAACGCTCCGGTTTCTCCAAAGCCCCTCCTTCCGAAAAGTGCAGAGTGCTCTGATTGGCCAGCTGGCCAATTGCGCGTGTCCAAAATGTAATGCACCTTGGCTTAGCTTCAGCCTCCAAGGCCTTTAAAGCAATTCTAAGCTCCTAAGCAACAAGTCGTTTGGTTTTACCGTATCAGTTCGAACCCAAGTTAGATTCAGAAAATGCAGATGATTGAGCAGAACCAACTTTGCAAACGCAACTTGAGCAGAAGGTTTCACAGTGGGAAGTTTTAACTTTATAACTCTCTTGCCTTTCAGATACAATGTAAATTCCGACGCCCCACTGGCGGGCCATCCTGTGATTCGATTGCTATAAACCATTTCAATATACAGTCACAAAAGCAGCTACAATCAACATCACTGTCAGACCACCAACATACAAACAACTTACAAAAGTGAGGCAACTTAGCAAACTTGAGCTAGCATGCTAGCAGAGGTCTACAACTGAGCTACAGCACAAAATTCCACATTTGAACAGTCAGTAGCAGATACTTCATAAAATAATCAAACGCACTTACAGGTTCTGATTCATAAGCTCAAGCTTGTCCGAGCAAAGTGGGAATCGCCTCACTTTTCAGGAGTAGCCTTCGTGTGTAGCCTGCGTTGTACTCTCCCAGGTTCAGGAAGCTGTTTTCCGTAAAATACACTGTGCACAAGCAATTGTTTGAGTTGTACTGCTCAGGAACAACGTTATAAGTAAACAGTAACCACTGATTCCTAATTTCGTCCGTTTTCGGAAGGCTAAACAAAGGGTTTTCACTTTCACACCAAAACACAGTGTCTCTGGGAAATGGTGCCTGAATGAAGCCCCACCTTCTTTCTTTGTGCCTGCCTTTGGGCAGGATTTTGCTAATAGTGCACGCTTTGACGTAGACATGTTGTGGAAGTAATATCTGGACTTCGAACGACGCATTTCGGGCAGGTCTTGGGCAGTATTCTCTGTTAAATAGAATAAATCCCTTTGGGGGAGACTTTGAGCTTTGTGACTTTGCAGATCTTCTACATGCGCAAACAGATAAATTACTCACCCAAACAAAAGGAAAACATTAAAAATCATAATATGACTCCTTTAAAAAAGTAAAAAATATCCTGCATACCAAATGAAAGCTTGTGTTATGTGAAAATCAATAAGGAATAGGGTTTTCCCTCTCATTTGTCTGATTGTTGATCTTACTTGTCCAGGCAACTATCAATAAAAAAAACAACTAATAACCTGATCTGTCCACCTCTGTCAGAATATATGCTCCATTTGTGACTTTGCAAATTTACTTGAGTATGAGTAAAAAATAACATTACTCCCATCTCCGCCATCACAAACTTTTTAACTGTCTACTTCTGATCTGATTCATCCAAGACAGGCATTAATACCAGCTACAGTCCCCTCTGAAAGTATTGGAATGGCAAGGCCAATTATTTATTTATTTGTTTACATTTCCTGATATTTACATCTCGATGTGTTGAAAAGCTTACAACATGGCACCATTTGTTTGAACCCACACATTTTTCAGGTGATCAAAGATACTGGAACATGTGACTGATGGGTCTTGCCCAGGTGTGTCCTGTTAGTTTAATTAAGTATTTAATAGTTCTGAATGTTTACTTTTGGTTTGAGCCCTGGATTTCACCTGTGAAGACTGCATTTGTTGTTAAAACTGATAAACCAACATGAAGACTAAAGAGCTGTCATGAAAAGCAAACCATTTTGAAGCTGAGAAAAGAGGGGAAATCCATCAGAGCTATTGCACAAGCATTAGGCATAGCCAGTACAGCAATTTGCATTGTCTTGAAAAAGAAAGAGACCGCTGGTGTACCAACAACCCGACATAGAACAGGTCAGCCAAAGAAAACCATAGCAGTTGATGACAGAAACATTGTGAGAACTGTGAAGAAAAACCCAAGAACAACAGTCAGTGACATCACCAACAACCTCCACAGGGTAGAGGTGAAGGTATCACAATCCACCGTTCGAAGACTATTTCAAGAGCAGAAATATAGGGGCCATACCACAAGATTCAAACCACTTATCAACAGTTAGAATCAGAAAGCCAGATTGGAATTCGCAAAGAAATACAGAGATAAGCTAGAAAAGTTCTGAAACCAAGATTAACCTCTATCAAAGTGATGATATCAAACAGGCCAAAATATGAAGAAAGAAAGTATCTGCTCATGATCCAAAACATACAAGCTCATCTGTGAAACATGGTGGAGGTAGTGTCATGGCTTGGGCTTGCATGGCTGCTTCTGGAACACTCTCACTAATCTTTATTGATGATGTAACTCATGATGGTAGCAGCAGAATGAATTCAGAAATTTATAGGGGCATTTTGTCTGCCAATTTACAGAGAAATGCATCAATTCTAATGAGGAGGAACTTCATCATGCAGCAAGACAATGACCCATAACACACTGCCAACACAACAAAGGACTTTATCAGGGGGAACAAGTGGAAGATTTTAGACTGGCCAAGTCAATCACCAGACCTAAACCCTTTTGAGCAGCATTTCACCTCCTGCAAAGGAGACTGAAGGGAGAAATCCTCTGAAACAAACAGCAACTGAAAGAAGCTGCAGTAAAAACCTGGAAAACAAATCACAAACGAAGAAAGCAACAGTTTTGTGATGTCAGTGGGTCACTGACTTGATGCAGTTATTGTAAGCAAGGTATTTGCAGCCAAATATTAAGTGTTATTTACTTTAAGACTATCAATTCCAATACTTTTGCTCCTCAAAAAATTGCGTGGTCTGCCACAAAAGGTTGTTGCCAAGTTGTTTAACACAGAACTATGAACTGTTTAAACAATCAGTCTTACAGGGCATACCTGGGCAACAAGAAACACCTGTCAATCACATGTTCCAGTATTTTTGATCACCTGAAAAATGTGTGGGTGCAAACGAACACATCTAGATGTAAATATCAGGAAATGAAAGTTGAAACTCTGATCTGTCGTCTCGTGTTCTTCTTGTGGTGTGAAACCCAAATGTCTTCAGTGTACAGCATAAAACAACAGAATTTGCCTTGCTGTTCCAATACTTTTGGTGGGGACTGTATAAGTTTGTTCTGAGATGCAAAGTGTACGTGTAAGACAAAACTGGACCTGGAAGTGTTTTTTATTAATTAATTTATTTACATTACTTCTGTACAGGTGCAATGGTTGAAGAGGAACAATTTGTGAATATAGACTTAAATGATGACAACATCTGCACCATCTGTAAGCTGGACACAGACACGGGAACTCTGTCCTTTTGTCACGTCTGCTTTGAGCTGAGCATAGAGGGTAAGTGTTTGTGCTGGGGAACTTTGGTATAGAAATAAAATAAAAGAACGTCAACTGGACCTGTTTTGTCTGTTTAGGTTATATAGCTAAATGTGAATGCTCCACATTCTTCATTGATCAGTATCTGAGTCTGCTGTTTCCATGCTTGATCTAAAAAAGGACAGTGCCATTGTTTGGCCACATTGATTTCTAAAAGAAACTGTTTTATTTTTATGTCCTATGCAGGTTTAGCAGGTTTTTAAAGTTGTCCTGCAGCGACTTCTGACTGCTGCAGGCATGAGCTTTAAACATCCCTGCTGTTGTAGAATTGATACAGTTTTGGCGTCTTATGAAAATGAACACAACACTATGCTGAAACATTTATTTGCTATAGATTTACAAGTGTGAAGGTAAATAATGAGGAGAAACCAGAGTGCCTCATGTGTGGCAGAGTTTTTGTACGCTGTGAAAACAGAGGACACAGATATTTCTTTGCATATGCACTGAAAATGTTCCCTTCGCAAGCTCGGAGCAGCACACTTCAGGCCATGTGATTATAGGAAAATAGTACACGTTGGGATGATAACAGTAACACCTTTTTGTGTCGGGCCGCATCACACCGGCCCGCCGCATTTCCTTATGCGTTGTTCAAAACTGGATGTGATGTGAAATGAAATTAAATGTGTCCATTCAAGCACACCTTCTGATGGTTTGAAAAGTTATCAAGAAATTGTAACACGCACGTCCCACTAGACTGGTAAGTCAGCTCAAGAAATATTCCTTTGTTTTTAAATGTTACTGACATATCCAAAAATCTTCAAACGGTACAATAGTACTAAATTTTAAATCTTGAATACAAACTGTTCAGGGTGGTGAAGGCTTGGGGTCTAAAAAGTTTGGGAACCCCCGAGTTAGGTATTTTTAACATAATATAAACTGTCCCTCCAGGATTGAGTGATTTTAGTGATTGCAGCAATTAATGAAAACTCAAGGAAACTCCACAATATTCGCAGGAGCTTGCAATTTTTTAAAATTACTGCAGATTTCCCCCACGTTTATGCCAAGACGCGTCATGTAACGTCATCAGAAAGCACATTCAGCCAAAGTCCTCTTCGATTCACATGCATCGAACATGAGTACAGCTAAAAGGTCTCATTTACCAACAAGCATCACCTCAAATGACCGTGCAAAACAATGTTGTGCAAAAGTAGTTCTGCAAAAATGTTGCATCACAGATTTTTGAAAGAAGCCGCAGGAAAATCGAGCATTTTTGGCCGCAACGATCACAAAAAAACTTAACGAATTCCTGTATAAAGGGCTTTATCATGTAATTTCATTCTGTCCATGTCCATATGATAGAGGACTTAACTTCCAAGAATAAACTGGCAGCTTGACATACACAGTTCATCCTGTAGCACATTCCCATTTTCATCATAGTTATAAAACCTTTACATCGCGTACTGTGTTACTGTTGCTGGGCGACGAGAGAAGCTCAGTTCCTACTACCTTGAAATCTTGTATTAAAGTGATTTGTGCACAAATATTTTCAATACATCTAAGGTCTTCTTGTTGAAATTGAGGATGTACTTCAGCAGTACGTAACGTAGACTGGTTTTGCTTCTTGCACAACTGTTAACAGACTGTTTACAGTGTGACATTAGTTTGTTTTATTTCATTTTGCAGAAACTCATCAAAGTAACAACACTAAACTTGTAATGTATGTCGTTGTACCTAAAGTGGGTCATAAGCATGTATCAGGGTCGTACAAGGTGCTTGAAGTGCTTGAATTTGGCTTTTTGGAATATAAGTACTTTAAAACCTTCATTTTATATCTAGTGGTGATTTAGAAAGTGCTTGAATTATAAAATGTCAATGAATACGAAATCTCTAAATAACTTTAGTGTTTATTTTTGACAGAACACAAATACAATCTTAGAATCACTTAAAATATGACTCCCCGCTGCACCCCCCATCCCCCTGTCCTCCCGCTACTCACTCACTCATTTTGACAAACAGTTCTGGTCCACTTTTCAGACCCCTTTAGTGACTTTTTATTTTATTTTATTTCCACTCAAAAAGCACCTAGCGACTAATCTAGCGAATTTTTGGGCAAACCTTAGCTACTTTCCATAGAAGAGAGTTGCTAGTACTGCCCAGTGAGTGCGAGGTCCTGCTTTCCCACTGTAGACACACTGTGCAGACACGCGCCTCTCTCTCTCTCTCTCTCTCTCTCTCAGTGAAGGGCAGCACAATCCATGTGAGAAAAAAAATACGAGAGGCATTCTGTCGCTTCTTTCTCTCAGAGTGATCATTTTACATGTAAGTATAGCCAAAATCACAGCACAGCTGTTGTATTTAATTTGTGTATGATGATTTTGTCAGTAGACGTTGTGGTTATAAATCTGGATATTAGCAGTGCTGAGCAGCAACTTAGAAATGGCTTGGAAGTGACTGCTGGTTAACATGTAGTCTTAATGGGCCGTGTTACAGTCACTATTTCATACTCATTCCGTTGTCTGACAACAGAAACAGAAACATATATAAATAAGAACAGCTTTATTGGGAATTTGGCTGTATTAAAATACAGTATGTGAATACGGAGGAGGAACGAAGCAAACGTATGTAAAGAGCGGACACTAGGCAGAACGCAAATACAATGAAGTGACGTAATTAATGTTAATTAGTGCATGACACCATTTACATTTATTCATTTCGCAGACACTTTTATCCAAAGCGACTTACAAATGAGGAAATACAAGCAATGCAATATATCAAGCAGAGAACAATACAAGTAGTGCTACCATATAAGATTTATAATTGAGATCTAGAGAAGCAAAGTGCACAGAGTAGAGGTGTAAGAGCCAGAGTAAGATGATGGGTTTTTAAAATTTATATATATATATATATATATATATATATATATATATATATATATATATGTGTGTGTGTGTGTATATATATATATATATATATATATATATATATATATATATATATATGTGTGTGTATATATATATATATATATATATATATATATATATATATAATATAATATTAGGGTTTTTATACAGTTATTATATATAATAATATTATAATATTGTGTGTTATAATAAAGTGTACAGCTTGTATAACAGTGTAAATTTGCTGTCCCCTCAAAATAACTCAACACTCAGCCATTAATGTCTAAACCGCTGGCAGTAAAAGTGAGTACACCCCTAAGTGAAAATGTCCAAATTGGGCCCAAAGTGTCAATACTTTGTGTGGCACCATTATTTTCTAGCACTGCCTTAACCCTCTTGGGCATGGATTTCACCAGAGCTTCACAGGTTGCCACTTCACAGGTTGCCTCTTACACTCCTCCATGACGACATCATGGAGCCGGTGGATGTTAGAGACCTTATGCTCCTCCACCTTTCATTTGAGGATGCCCCACAGATGCTCAATAGGGTTTAGGTCTGGACACATGCTTGGCCAGTCCATCACCTTCACCCTCAGCTTCTTTAGCAAGGCAGTGGCCGTCTTGGAGGTGTGTTTGGGGTCGTTATCATGCTGGAATACTGCATACTGATCATGCTCTGCTTCAGTATGTCACAGTACATGTTGGCATTCATGGTTCCCTCAATGAACTGTAGCTCCCCAGTGCCGGCAGCACTCATGCAGCCCCAGACCATGACACTCCCAGCACCATGCTTGACTGTAGCCAAGGCACACTTGTCTTTGTACTCCTCACCTGGTTGCCGCCACACACACTTGACACCATCTGAACCAAATAAGTTTATCTTGGTCTCATCAGACCACAGAACATGGTTCCAGTAATCCATGTCCTTAGTCTGCTTGTCTTCAGCAAACTGTTTGCAGGCTTTCTTGTGCATCATCTTTAGAAGAGGCTTCCTTCTGGGACCACAGCCATGCAGACCAGTTTGATGCAGTGTGCGGCGTATGGTCTGTGCACTGACAGGCTGACCACCCCCCACCCCTTCAACCTCTGCAGCAATACTGGCAGCACTCATACCTCTATTTCCCAAAGACAACCTCTGGATATGACGCTGAGCACGTGCACTCAACTTCTTTGGTCGACCATGGCGAGGCCTGTTCTGAGTGGAACCTGTCCTGTTAAACCGCTGTATGGTCTTGGCCACCGTGCTGCAGCTTAGTGTAAGGTCTCGGTCATCTTCTTATAGCCTAGGCCATCTTTATGTAGAGCAGCAATTCTTTTTTTCAGATCCTCAGAGAGTTCTTTGCCATGAGGTGCCATGTTGAACTTCCAGTGACCAGTATGAGGGCGTGTGAGAGCGATGACACCAAATTTACATTTACATTCATTCACAACTGAGACCTTGTAACACTAACAAGTCACATGACACCGGGGAGGGAAAATGGCTAATTGTGCCCAATTTGGACATTTTCACTTAGGGGTGTACTCACTTTTGTTGCCAGTGGTTTAGACATTAATGGCTGTGTGTTGTGTTATTTTGAGGGGACAGCAAATTTACACTGTTACACAAGCTGTACACTCACTACTTTGTAGCAAAGTGTCATTTCTTCAGTGTTGTCACATGAAAAGATATAATCAAATATTTACAAAAATTTGAGGGGTGTACTCACTTTTGTGAGATACTGTACATGCCAAAAAATGTCTAAATCACAACGAGAATCTCTTAAAATGAATCCTGACTGGACTGTGTACTCCATCATTCATCACCTTGATGTCTGTGTGCTGACCTTGTTCAAAAACTGTGGACGTGAATGTCACGTTATCCGCACCAGGTAGTACACAGAACTGACCAATTGAATGCAGAAAATGGTTGTGCTGACTACATGCTTCACCCACTGTTGAGAAGGAAGAAATGGGGAGAAATGAGTAAGTAGGCTGAGAGAGTGAGAGGGACAAAATGAATGCAAAGAGAGAGGCTGAGCCAAAAAAACAAAACATTGTGGTTTGACATGGACATGCACAGTAACAAGTAAACACGAGCAGTCCGACCACAAACGTTGTGCTACAAATGAAAGCAGACAGTAAAGTAGTCTCGTGCAGCAGTGACTCACTTCAGGGGAAGACGGCCCACGTCACTGTTCGTGTCCAGCATGACATCACACAGTGCCATTCACATGGTCCGGGCAGAGCTGCAGAGCATTCTCACCCCCCTGCCTCCTACACTATCTGTTCCCTCCCAGATTTCTTTAACATGGCAGCGACAGCACAGGCCCCATTTACACATGCCCACCTACTCAGGTGTCTTGTATTTGAATCGCGTTTCGATAAGATTTTAACCACAGACATTTACACTTTTTCTGGTCAGACTGAATGAAGTCTGTTAGCTGTATTGCTGTTATTATGCTCCTTACATTTGAACACAATCTTCTATTGTTTTTCTTTATTTTTAGTTATTTTATGAATAAGATTTGCCAAATCAAAAAAAGCTGTATTTTTCTTCCTGCTGTTTGTAAAACCACCACCATCAGCGTCGACTGTTGGGAAGGGTTTTGATGTGTGTTAGAAATACAGATGCAGTTATGCTTGTATAACTTGTGGCTAACATGCACCTCCGGAAGTACTTTGAGCAATTGTAAATCTGATTTGATTGTATTTACGCACTAGATAATCCTTATCTGGATATAAACCTGATACACATGAAATGGCCACGTGTAAATGCACTCACAGATCCCTTTATCCACACACTTGTACACTCATGGTGCCATACATAATACTTACAGTGAGGGAAAAATTATTTGATCCCCTGCTGATTTTGTACGTTTGCCCACTGACAAAGAAATGATCAGTCTATAATTTTAATGGTAGATTTATTTGAACAGTGAGAGACAGAATAACAACAAGAAAATCCAGAAAAACGCATGTCAAAAATGTTATTAATTGATTTGCATTTTAATGAGGGAAATAAGTATTTGACCCCCTCTCAATCAGAAAGATTTCTGGCTCCCAGGTGTCTTTTATACAGGTAACGAGCTGAGATTAGGAGCACACTCTTAAAGGGAGTGCTCCTGATCTCAGCTTGTTACCTGTATAAAAGACACCTGTCCACAGAAGCAATCAATCAATCAGATTCCAAACTCTCCACCATGGCCAAGACCAAAGAGCTCTCCAAGGATGTCAGGGACAAGATTGTAGACCTACACAAGTCTGGAATGGGCTGCAAGACCATTGCCAAGCAGCTTGGTGAAAAGGTGACAACAGTTGGTGCGATTATTCGCAAATGGAAGAAACACAAAAGAACTGTCAATCTCCCTCGGCCTGGGGCTTCATGCAAGATCTCACCTCGTGGAGTTCCAATGATCATGAGAACAGTGAGGAATCAGCCCAGAACTACACAGGAGGATCTTGTCAATGATCTCAAGGCAGCTGGGACCATAGTCACCAAGAAAACAATTGGTAACACACTACGCCGTGAAGGACTGAAATCCTGCAGTGCCTGCAAGGTCACCCTGCTCAAGAAAGCACATATACATGCCCATCTGAAGTTTGCCAATGAACATCTGAATGATTCAGAGGACAGCTGGGTGAAAGTGTTGTGGTCAGATGAGACCAAAATGGAGCTCTTTGGCATCAACTCAACTCGCCATGTTTGGAGGAGGAGGAATGCTGCCTATGACCCCAAGAACGCCATCCCCACCGTCAAACATGGAGGTGGAAACATTATGCTTTGGGGCTGTTTTTCTGCTAAGGGGACAGGACAACTTCACCGCATCAAAGGGACGATGGACGGGGCCATGTACCGTCAAATCTTGGGTGAGAACCTCCTTCCCTCAGCCAGGGCATTGAAAATGGGTCGTGGATGGGTATTCCAGCATGACAATGACCCAAAACACACGGCCAAGGCAACAAAGGAGTGGCTCAAGAAGAAGCACATTAAGGTCCTAGAGTGGCCTAGCCAGTCTCCAGACCTTAATCCCATAGAAAATCTGTGGAGGGAGCTGAAGGTTCGAGTTGCCAAACGTCAGCCTCGAAACCTTAATGACTTGGAGAAGATCTGCAAAGAGGAGTGGGACAAAATCCCTCCTGAGATGTGTGCAAACCTGGTGGCCAACTACAAGAAACGTCTGATCTCTGTGATTGCCAACAAGGGTTTTGCCACCAAGTACTAAGTCATGTTTTGCAGAGGGGTCAAATACATATTTCCTTCATTAAAATGCAAATCAATTTATAACCTTTTTGACATGCGTTTTTCTGGATTTTTTTTGTTGTTATTCTGTCTCTCACTGTTCAAATAAATCTACCATTAAAATTATAGAATGATCATTTCTTTGTCAGTGGGCAAACGTACAAAATCAGCAGGGGATCAAATACTTTTTTCCCCTCACTGTACAGGTAGGCTGAATCATATAAAGAAGGGCGGTTGGTGAAATTATCATTATTATTATTATTATTTTTTTTTTTTCTCTCCACATAAAGTTTTATTTCCTTGCATTTAGTTATGCTAATGTAAGTAATCTTCCCGGTGAGCTTTGAATTCTTATACATGATTGCATGGTCCCTGATTTCCAGGTTGGAGTTATGTATTCATTGTGTCTTGAATTTCTGCTAGGAAATGTATGTACGTTTGTCCCTGGTTTTCAGTGGTTAAAATAACAGTGGCTATTTTTAATCATTTGCCGCTGTGCTTTGTTGTCCTGCACTTCAGCTGTTTCCTCTTGCAGCTGTGATGTCTATGGTAACCGAGCAAAGTGTGGTCTGACTGCACAGCCTGACCAAGACAAGCATTGGGAGCAGTTTGGCTCAGATTCCTTCGTTGTAATATTTGTGTCATAAATGTTTCAACATTTCGCACACGGTGATTGATTGATTAGTAATGAAAATGACTGATTTTTGCATTGTAGCTGATGAGAATAAAATTCTTTCGCATGTGCTGTTGAAGGAAAATAATAAATTTGATGCAGTCAGATGCACAGCTGATTATTTTCCAATAACTGCACATCCTGAGGAGAGGTTTAATTCTTCATATACCACAGCAATTTGCCAATGATTTAATAAAAAGTGTTAAAGAATGATACAACATGCTTCTCAGTCCGTACAGGATTCGCAGGTTTTTTTGTGATTGTTCCGGCCAAAAATGCTTGATTTTGCTGCGGCTTTTTTCAAAATTGCAGTTGCACAGAATTGTTTTTGCATGGTCCTTCACAGTGATGTTTGTTGGTAGATGAGACTGTTTACCTGCACTCATGTTCAATGCATGTGAATTGAATGGGGCTTTGGCTGAATGCGCGTTGTGACGATGTCACGTGACGCGTCTTGGCCAAAAATCTGCAGTAATTTTGGAAAATTGCAACCTCCTACGAATATTGTGGCATTTCCTTGATTTTGCTTTCGTTTCTGCGGCTTTTTATCCGTTTCGAGTTACATTTAATGTTGTGGAATTTCCACAAAGCAAGATAAGCTATTAATAGTCATTCCCTCGCCAGAGGCCCCCCCCCCCCCAAGCTAATAAGATGGGGGGTGGGGAATGCAGCCTCTGTCTCAAAGACTTTCATAAATGTTAAATAAACACCTTTTTACAGAAGGCTTCCCCAGAGCAATATAAACACTGTTAAATAACAATACAGTTCAAAATTACTTTAGAAATGACAATGTATTCGAAGGAGCGGATTAATATGTACCCGTCATTTGCCTTGCAGCCAACACGGTCATAGCTCAAGGGTTCCTTAACTAGGGGTCAGGGCATCAGGTCACCTGATTTACAAATGGGGTTGCAAGAGAAACTCTCACCCTCCTCTTTTGTTTCAACCATTCATTTATTTTACAAATTAATATTTAGAAATATAGAAGATTTTGTGTTGTAATATTTTGAAATCTTTCTGGGAGTCACATTCAGACAAGCCACATTTAAATGAAGAGTGTACATGTTATTTTAGTCTTTTTCACTATCCTGACCTCCTGCAGTAGTGTAGTTCTGAAATAAAAATGGACAATGTACCCCCACGAACAAACTAGTATAGTGTCCCAAATCGCGCGCTCGTGTACCATTCTGGATGGTTTCTTTTTACAGTTAGTGTTTGAATTTTAAAAAAAACTTTTCCAGAATTTTAAATCTTTCCAGATGTACATAAGATACACAGTGAGTGTGTGGAAAAATGCTACTCGTGTTGCCGCTGCTTCTGCATGCTCACGGAAAGTCAGAAGGCAAATATAAACCAGGCTACTTTGCATGGAGCGGTTTCACACCAACCTTGCATTGGATTAATTTCCTATAACAACACAACAATTCCCACTAGACCGCTACACTGTTGCAAGAAATATTCCTTTTGGTTTTTAGTAATTTACGTTACACATGTTTGTTACTAGCATAGTAAAATGTTTAAAGGTCACAGTAGTCCTATATGATAAATGCGTAATGTCTGTCTGGGGTTGTTTGGGAACCCCTGTCATAACTGGTTATAGAAAATTAATCAACACCTTTGGACAAATTCGATTGGGTTTTATGGCTACTACCAGCAATGTTGTCATCTCAGTGACAACATTACTCTGTTACTCTGTTAAAACTGGAAAAGGTGGCTTTTTTTAAAGTAAGTGCAATGAATCCAATGGATACATCAGCGACACTTGCTCTTGCCATCTCATTTCATTTCGTTCTAGCCTGTGTGTAGTACTTTTAACATATTTTTTTTTTTTTTAATCAAATTTGTCTTTGTACATGTAAAATGGATAGTGTTTTTTATGCTTATGTTAATGTGCTTTTATTTTTGTTGCAATTAAAAGAGTTCTGTTTGAGGCACATTCTGTTAAATCTTAACAAAGAGCAATTCATGTTGAACTGGTGTGCTTTGTTTTTTGCCCCCATTTTGCGTTGATTTGATTGATCGGTCGTGCATAATTCACCATGGCTTTGCTCACTGTAAATGTATACTGTGAAGTTTTTACTTAAGGAAGTACTTAAAAGCTTACAAAAAGCTTAATGTTGAAGATGAGGTCATCGTCGCTGAAAATATTCAGGGAACAAATCTTCAGGAAGGAATTTGCTCACCAGCTTTTGTACTTATTATATCCAAAATGCAGTGAGGGGAAAAAAAATCTTTGGCGGTTGCCTAATCCTTCTTGTTATTTCATGCCCATCTGCTGTGATTGGTCCATAATCACATGGGATTTTGGGTGAGCAATCACTGATGAGTCTGCTTATGTTTTGGGCTTCACCAAAGGGAGGATGAGTGCACAGTGGGTACTTATGAGTGCTGTTTCGAAGCCTAGACTGAGTAATGGAGCAGCCTACGACCTTGCTGACCTGGCCGATGCACTGTCATGCTTATTTAAAAACTTGTATCATAAACATGCCATTTGTACAGGAATTTGTATTTGTAGATGGTAACTGTACTAAAAAGCTATCATACGAGACGGCTCTGTGGGACAGTCTTTACTTTGTGTTCAAATGTGACTGTATATCATGCATATGATTATCATAGTGTCACTGTGTTGCAATTGATCTGTACACTTTAACTTGAATGGATCATATTATATACAAAAACCATAGTATGCATTTTCAGGACTTCATTGTAGTGTTTCCAATATTGATTATAGATGAAAATTTTAGGATACATAGATAGGATACTCTAGACATAGATTTAGGATACTCTAGACTTACTCTAGCACTGTTGTATGTGATGGATCATGTGTGTTTGTCTGCATGCTCCCTGTTTGTTTATGCAGCTGTTGACTGCACTTTATACTGTATTTAGCAATGAGTTACTGTTTTCGACCATGACTGTTGACCTGTTTTACATGCACGCACACACACACACACACACACACACGCACGCGCGCGCGCACACACACACACACACACACACACACACACACACACGATATCTTCACGGTTCACCAAAATGGGTCAAGGATCCAGTGTCCTATTTTGTCTGCTAAGCAGAACTGAAAAACACAGGTTGATCCACCAGCTGTAAAAAGTGCACATTTACGGTCCTTAGTGAGCAACATGATGAACATTACTGTAACATGAATACGATTTCCCCTTTTCTAGAAATAGAATCCTTCATTTATGACTGTTGCATAAAGTCAAAAGAAACATTTTGTGCAACTGAAGTTTAGAAGCCTTTTCTGTAGTACTTTCTCAGTACAAGACCAGATAAGTGGTATGCATAATCACTGAAGCTACTGACACTAGTTTTAGTTTAACTGCAAAGATAAGCAGTTTAATAAAGAAATAGGTGAGTGAGAGATTCATATACTTGGACAGTCATGTGAAAAAATAAGTACGCCCCATGGAAATCGTTGGCTTTCTTGACACATTTGGACAAGCAAACATTTGATCATCTTTTGAAACAGTGCCTATTAATGAAGTTATGAAAGATAATGAAGATATACTTCAACAAAACCATGAGGAACATGAACTTTTTCAATCATTTATTCAACACAAATATCACTAGATGTGATATTCTGTGGAAAAAGTAAGTACAGCTTCCTTGGCGTCAGAAGCTAGTATTGCCCCCTTTAGCAGAAATGCAGAAATTTGGCTTGCTGTAATTATTGACCACTCTTCTGTGCAATAGTCTTTCAGTTGCAAGTTGTTTGAGGGTTTTCTTGCATGCGCTGTCCGTTTCAAAACCCTCCACGACATTTAAATGGGATTCAAATCCGGACTTTAACTACGCCATTCCATAACCCTCCATTTTTTTCTTTTTGAGCCATTCCTTGGTGGATTTGCTAGTGTACTTAGGATAAACCCCAAACCATAACATTTCCACCACCGTAATTCACAGTTAGTATGAGGTGTTCTCCTAAAAAGCTGTCTTTAGTCTGTGCCAAACATGTCTGCTGTTACTGTGGCCAAACAACTCTATCTTTGATTCATCTGTCCTGAGCACATTATTCCACATTATTCCAAAAGACCTGGTCTTTGCCTATATGCTCATAGGCAAAGTGTAGTCTTGCAAAGGCTTTTTCCTGGCACACCTCCCATGCAGGTCAAATCTCTTTCTGATTGTAGAAGTATGCACTTTGACACAACAGTTGCAAGACTTACTAGCAGATCCTTTGATGAAATTTTGGGGTTCTTGGAGACACTTTTTTGCACAAGATTGTCTGCTCTTGGGCTGAATTTGCTGGAATGGCCAGTCCTGGACAAACTGGCAGTCATTTGAAATCTGCGCCATTAGTAGATTATTTTCCTTAGAGTGGAATGATGTGTTTCAAATAATTTTAAGATCTTTTTAAATCCCTTGCCAGACTAGGCATCCACAACCTTTTTTCTGAAAGCCTTACAGAACTCTTTAGATCTTAGAGGAGTATAAATAAGACAGGTTCCACCTGCACTCCCTAAACAGGTTCTAATCACTGGCACCCATCTTGAACACTGGATTCTACTTTTATGGATTATGGATCAATGTAGGGGTGTACTTTTTCCATGTGACTGATCTGTTTTTTGTTCATTTAAATTGTGAAAATCACTACAAAATGTCATTTTTATGTTATATATTGTATCAACTTTATTAATAAGCACTGTTTCAAACAGCATCAAATGTTTGCTTGTCAAAAAAACCCAAAAAATGTCTCCTTATTTTTTCACATGACTGTATACTTGTGTATATAAGCCTGTCATGATAACTACTTTTGTTGGACGATATATTGTACCAAATAATTGCAATAAACAATATTATTGTCATTTTAAGACCATTTTATGCCACTGATGTAACAATAATATAATTGGATAATAATGCAAGCACACCCTACCCTACACCCAAATATCCTAAATAAATGAAACATAAACACAACCAAAGCATTACATAAAATGTTATACCATATTGTGAATTCTTTATGCTTTAGTTATTCATTGTCTGTGTTTTAGTGTTTCACGTAATTGTTGTGACAGGCCTACTCATATACTGCCTCTTGATTGAAGTTGGTTATAAATAAATAAATAAACGGGGGGAAAACAGAAGCCATTAAAATGTTCTCTAGTGTAATGCTTTTCTATTATAATAATAATAATAATCTGTAGATTTCTAGATCTGTAGATGTAGCTCTGTAGAGTTCTATAATACTGTGTGATGCTTTTCTATTTAAAGAACAGGATTAAAGCTGCTTGCTCATGAGTTCTTCTTTTAAAAGCATTTACTACACATTCTACAAATCCTTTTAACCTCTATCCAAACATCATTCCACCTGATCAATAGATTTTCATTGGTAGCATATAAATTTCATTTACAAGCATCCATTCTTGTTGATGGAGCTGTAATGCGTTGGTGTATTATGTCCTTTGTACTTTGTCAGAACTATCCTGGCATATTAATTCACTGAAAATGTTTAACCACAGCCAAACCCACATGGTGATGCCGGCTTCAGTAGTGGCTTGTAAACATAAACAATATAGCTTCATTCTTGAAGTTTGCACTGGCTTAAGCTCAGAAAAGGCTTTAATATTTAATGTAATCTTTATAGTGGTCAGTAGAAGCAACATCAGTCTGTTCCCAAGTTACGGTGTTATGTCTTCTTAGGCCTTCCTTTCTTCTGCTTTGCGCAGTGATGTGTGTGAAATTTCCAGTCGGAGGATCATCTCTGTGATATTGAGGTTTGGTTGTGTTCTGCAGATGGTTGTTGGTAGCGATTGATTTTTATTGCAGATGGTCTAGTTTTTCTTATCCATTTACTCTATGTTATGGTGTGAAATTTGGCATGAAAATTAAAGGAAGAAAATTCATTATGAACGATTTGCATGTCCTTGTATACATAACAAAAAGATAACCCCTCCCCACCCCCCAATTATTGTTCTTTCTCTTAAAGATATTTTTCAGAATTACCTACCCATTAGAGATGCACCGATGTATCGGCCGATAAAGGCTATTTTTCCCGCTATCATTTAAAAACATCATATGCATGTTTGTAAGCTCTGTAAGCTCTGAACCCCCCCCCCCCCCGCTCCCGTTGAATTAAAGGGCCAGTACACCGTTGAAAAATTTAAATGAAGATGAGTTGACAAAAAAGGTATATGTTGCACAGAAAAATATTTGTAGAGTAGTATATTTCATATGCAGTTAATGTTAATGAGTTCATATCATCAAAAAAAAAATTTATATTAGGCTGATTATGTGACCAGTTTGATGTTCAATGATGAAGTAGGAATGCTTTTGTTTGTGGTGAGTGAATGTGAAGCCTAACAGGGTTTTTTTGTTTTTTTTTTTAAGAATTCAGACACTTAATTCTGTTAATCTGAATTAATAACATTCAATAAGTTAAGAAATCTTACTTTAATCTTCAGAATTTAGTTCATGTGTTAATGTTAATTTGAGTAATGTGTTTTCTGTTTATGAGACCAGTTACTGTGAAACAACTTGTTGAAATGGAGAGAATAAAGTTTTTATTTGCATTTCCTTCAGAATTATGGAATTAATTATTATTAATTTATAAGAAGGTATAAAAGGCAGAGGTATCAGTTTCGGCAGATAATCTGTATCGGCTGAGAAATTTAGTATCGGTGCATCTCTTCTATCCATAAAATCTCTTACATTCTCAGTATATAGTGGTTCTTGAAAGTTGTGAACCCTTTAGAACAGGGGTGTCCAATCTTATCCGGAAAGGGCCGGTGTGGGTGCAGGTTTTCATTCCAACCAAGCAGGAGCCACACCTGACTCCACCTGTTTAATCAGTTGATCTTGGCTTTCAGTAGACTCAGGTGTGGCTTCTGATTGGTTGGAATGAAAACCTGCACCCACACCGGCCCTTTCTGGATAAGATTGGACACCTCTGGTATATAATTTTCTATATTTCTGCATAAATATGATCTAACACATGAGATTTTCACATAAGTCCTAAAAGTAGATAGAATCCAATAAAACAAATGAGACAAAAATATTATACTTGGTCATTTATTTATTGAGGAAAATGATCCAATATTACATCTCTGTGAGGGCAAAAGTATGTGAACTAGAGCTGCAACAACTAATTGATAAAATCGATAATAATCGATTATGAAAATCATTGTCAACTATTCTAATTTATCGATTAGTTGGTCTGCGCACGGCACATTTACTCCCTACGTTACTTCTGCTCAAAAACATGCTTCGGAGAGTAAATACTAAAGTTGTGTCCCAAATGAAGTACTATACACTTACACTATGCACTCTACTCTAGTGTGTGGATTTTAGAAAGGTAATATCTAGCGGTTTATTACTAACCGGAAGTATAATCCGCTTCCTAGTCGACGGTGCATGACGTCACACGGACGGAATGCAATGCCGCTAGCATTAGCCTAGTACACAGTCCCCTACACTGACTTTCTTCAGTTTACTGTTTCTGTCAGCGTTACCTTTTATTCCCAACATGACCTCAGTCTCCATCAGACGGAGGCGAAATCGTCAGGCGAAAGTGTGTGACCTCCAAGTCCTTTTGTATTAAACACCGCCAAGAAGATCAAACTTTATAAAGCTTAGTTTGTGTAGCACGAGCATGACTGATGTGGTCGTGAGTTGCTTAAAAGGTTTAGTTTCATTTAAGTTTGTCATTATGTGTTGTATTTGCGTGCTTGCAGTGTAAATTCTGTCGTTTATTATAACAGAAGTGATGTGTTAGTAACGAGCCCGCGTTGCTGATCACGAGCGGTGTAGACGCACAATAGGAGCATGAGTAAGATCTGTAATGTCTAATTAAAACATTATGATCAAAAGTAAACACAAGTAAAACAGTGAGTAACAGAAACCACAAGGTGCAGTGAAAGGGAGTTTTTATTATTAATGTAGGACTGTAGTTTAATTCTGTGTTTTTTGTGCATACATAAAATGTAATGCATAAATACTCTCTCTCTCTCTCTCTCTATATATGTGTGTTTATATATGTGTGTGTGTGTGTGTGTGTGTGTGTATATATATATATATATATATATATATATATATATATATATATATATATAATTTATCTTATTTATTTAGTTTATATTTCTTTTATATATAAGTACTTATGCATTATTTTTTTATGGATTCACAAAATGTACCGAATTAAACTACAGTCCTAAATTAATAATATATATTCTTGTATGTGTGTTGGGTTCTTTTCTGTTTTGGACAAACAGTTGTGTAAAATTTTAGTCTGAATTTATATCAGTTTGTTGATTTTATGTTAAATAAACAAACAAAAAAAAAAGGTACTGAAAGTTTGCCCCACCCCATCCGATTAATCAATTAATTAGGGGGGAATCGGCCAACTAATCGATTATGAAAATAATTGTTAATTGCAGCCCTAATGTGAACCTATTAGCAGTTAATTTAAAGGTGTTTTCGATCAATGGGATGACAATTAGGTGTGAGAAGGGCCCCTTTTATTTAAAGAACAGGGATCTATCAAAGTCTGGCCTTCATGTTTGTGGAAGTGTATCATGGCGGAGAGAGAGACGCTTTGAAATGAAAATAGGAGTTTTAGCTTTTTAAATGTGCTCTCAGAGCTGAAATCACCTTTGTGCTTTAAGACAAGTTCAGGTCTTGTGCGTCACCCTCTCGCTTTCTCTCTTCCCGACACTGCTGTTTGTTGCTCATTGTGGTCTACACGGCATGTACGTACATGCACAGAAAATGAAAGCTGACTTTCAGGTATTCAGCTCATGGAAGCACCGAATGCATGTTCAAACATGTACTAATGACGAACATTTCAGATTCTTTTATTACCTTTTCTTTGTTTTATGGTTAATAACAGGATTCAACTCAACAGCATCAAGCCATGTGGTGGAATTACTCGATGCCACGATTAACTGCAGACTCATTACTGTGCATAAGATGAAACCCAAAATTCCTGTTTCGTTATAAAAAGCTCATTTTTAATTCCACAGTTTGTTTGGGTTCTCTTCAGATCCATTACACCAGTGTTCTAAAGTGTCACTTTCTGTTTTTAAACCTGATCTTGCTATGAAGAGAAGCAAATAATTTTCTCAGAAAGATGATACAAGATTTGTGTGTTTCTTTTTTTGACTATTTTTTTTTTCTTTCAAATTAAAATTTTAAGCAGGCATAATACAGATGTAAAATGCAGCAAATTTGTGTTGCCCCTTGTGTAGAAGCAGTAGAATACGTTTTGTGTGTGTGGGGGGGGGGGTGTTATGATCTTCCTGCCCCAAACCTTTCTTAGACTTTAGCTTAATTAGGACGCACGGACATGGTATATAATAATAAAAAGGTCCGATGTTAACACAACTCTCTGATATCCTTCTTGATTTTACTCTGTTCCTGTTCTAAGATTAGTTTTCACTTTTGGGATGTTTCTGCAGACCTAAAGCCGATTAGGGGGGAAGGAAGTGGGAATGCAGTCATCTACGTGATGCAGTGTTGATAGAGAGTAAAATTTCATGGTGATCTGATCTGAGTTATGTGGATGCTCTAATAATGCTGTGTTTGGACTGGGGAGGCTGCTGCTATATCAGTATATTAAGCAAGTTTTCGCCTTATACCCTAGTCAGAGAGCAATATTATGTTTTCATATATAAATTTGTATTTATTTTATATCCTCACACAGTTTTTTTTTGTGTGTGATTGTCACTTTCATACAAAGGCTACAGGAAAAATGGCATATACACTTTTTTGTGTTAATTTAGAGGGAAAATACACACTTCATTTTAAAGTAGCTGTAAGAGATATTTGTGAGCTTGCTAATTTCCACTACTGTAGGCATTGCCACTGAAAGTTACCCCTTCCCTTAAATCGGCCCTTTGCAAATCCTCTTCCTCTAAAGACTTGAATATATATGCTGCAGTAACATGATCTGTAAAGCGCTGTTGTACTTGGAGGCTTTTGTTCCACGCAAGCAGTTAGACACTTGATTCCAGAGCCACGATATACTACATGTACATATAGTATGTGCATTACACCGTTGCCTTTTTTATGAGGATAAAATTACTATCAGGGACGTTTTTTATATTTTATTTATATTGGAACAAACCGTGAGACCAAACCATGAGTCTGCAATAGTGGGATGAGAACGACACTTTCTCTGGTATTTAACATGAACTTTCAGGAGTGTGTGGGTTTGTGTGCATTTGATTTTGTGTGTGCTGCTGTATGGATGGCCAGCTTGATTGGCTTATCCTTTATCAGCTAAGCTGCTTTGCCTGACCATAAGAATATAAGTTATTGCCTAATAATAATGCTCCAGATCTTTCTTTCTTTACTCTGGGGGGGGGACCAAATGAACTCCGTTCAATAGGTCACTGTCAAACATCCCAGAATTAAGTTTGTTTAAAAAATTAATTGTTTGCATGTAAGCACTATGTAGATGATTTAAACTTATTTGTAAACATATTTAAGCCGGGTGTCTTTGTGTCTTATCACAGGTGTGTCCACTGCCGCTCTGCTGCACTCCACGTCTCTGCATGGGCACAGGGACTGCTTTGAGAAGTACCATCTCATTGCCAACCAGAAGGTCTCGCATGCCAAGGCCACACGCAGTACCTATGAGGGTGTCAAGCGGGCACTGAGCCAGCAGATCAGCCGCATTGTGCAGTACGCCCAGAACAGGGACTCTGGCTCCAAACACCAGCTCCTGTTTCACACACAGCAGGGTGACAGGAAGTTGACGGCCCAGTCAGATGCCCAGGTCCCCAGATATGCCCCACGCTGGGTGGAGGGCACATGTCCAAGTGAAACGGACGATCTGGAGCTCTTGCAGGGCTCTGGACAGCTGTGGAGGAATGATCAAAAGCACACACTGCAACAGCAGGGGGGAGGAGGAGGAGGAGGAGAACAGCAGGAGAGACACGCAGGCCACAGCCGAGAGAAACGTGAGTACTTCTAAGAAGCACTAAGAGGCTTTCATTCAAAGCGGACAAATAAATTGTAGTCGATGTTCCTTATGAGGAGTTTTCTATCTTTCTATCAATAAAGCTTGTGAAGCATCACTCTGACATGGAGGACATGCATTCCCTCTTAGCCGCATTTTTTTTACAGTGGTGCTTTAAAAGTTTGTGAATTGTGAAATTTGCCAATAGAATTTTCTATATATCTGTATAAATATGATCTAAAACATCAGATTTTACAAAAATCTTAAAAGTAGACAAAGAGAACTCAAACAAATGAGACAAAAATATTACACTTGGTCATTTATTTATTGAGGAAAATGATCCAATATTACATCTCTGTGAGTGGCAAAAGTATGTGAACCTCTAGGATTAGCAGTTTAATCTGAAGGTGAAATTAGAGTCAGGTGCTTTCAATCAATGGGATGACAATCAGGTGTGAGTAAGCTCCCCGTTTTATTTAAAGAACAGATATCTATCAAAGTCTGATCTAACCTTTTTGTGGAAGTGTATCATGGCACACACAAAGGAGATTTGTGAGGAGCTCAGAAAAAGAGTTGTTGATGCTCATCAGGCTGGAAAAGGTTACAAAACCATCTCTAAAGAGTTTGGACTCCACCAATAAACAGTCAGACAGATTGTGTACAAATTGAGGAAATTCAAGACCATTGAGTGCCCAGGAATGCTCGACCAACAAAGATCACTCCAAGAGCAAAACGTGTAATAGTCCATAACGTCACACAGGAGCCCAAAACAACTAAAGGCCTCTTTAAACAACCTCTAAACAACTAAAGGCCTCTCTCACATTGGTATTGTTGATGTTCATGAGTCCACCATCAGGAGAACACTGAACAACAATGGTACATGGCAGGGTTGCAAGGAGAAAACAACTGTTCTCCAAAATGAATTGCTGCCCCTCTGCACTTTGCTAAAGATCACATGGACACAGAAGCCAGAAGTTTTGTGGATGGATGAGACCAACATAGCGCTTTTTTGGTATGAACAAGAAGGGTTATGTTTGGATAAAGGAAAACACTGCATTCCATAGGGATGCACCGAAATGAAAATTCTTAGCCGAAACCGAATATAATGGAAAACTTGGCCGAAGGTCGAATACCGAACACGTTTTTTTGCGTTTTTTTTTTCTATTTATTTTGCCATTTTTTTTCCACCATTGCAAAAATTAAATAGTCAAAATTTGCTTTTTACTATTTTGTCTTGCTTTTCAAAGAAAAAAATCAATTACCAAAACTACAATTTCAAAATATTTATTTAACATTGAACTTTTTTTTTTTCATTCCAGCAGGGATAGGCTACCAACAAGGCACAATATAACTTTAAATAAATAAATGAGTAAAATAAAAATATTTTGATGTGGTCATCTTTGAGCTCCCCTTGAATAACCTATGTTAGACCTATAACTGACTGCTGAAAGAATGTAACACTCTGTAGCCTACAACTAAAAAGTGCATTGACAAGAGTGCAAAAAAATGGTTATATTCGGTTCTATACGGCTGATTATATTGGGGATATATACCGCTCGCGTCCCTGTACACCTTGCAGAGTATTATAGTAGATATAGTATAGTTAGATACATTGTTAATGTTATGTTCCCTTAAATAAATACGTCTTTACCTGCTTCCGTACTGTACTCCCTTATGTCTCGGGACGTGACCGAATACTCCGGAACAGAAACAAAACAAACGCACATGTCCACAGTAAACAATGTCACGGTTGTCAACATCCGAAGAGCATGCGCTCGCTGAGCACTCGTGCACGTAGCTCGTACATACGCGCGCCCCCTCATCTCTCCAAGCGCGCTGCCGGAAGTGGAGGTCGTGAAATTCGTGCATCTCACTCTGGTTGCTAGGCTATTTGGCGCGTCATCAAACACGTCATTGTTCGGTCAAATTTATTCGGCCTTTTCACATTATTATTCGGTTGACGAACATTCGGTGCATCCCTAGCGTTCCCGCATAAGAACCTTATCCCATCTGTGAAATGTGGTGGTGGTAGTATCGTGGTATGAGCCAGTTTTGCTGCATCTGGGTCAGGAAAGCTTGCCATCACTGATGGAACAATGAATGAATTATGCCAGTGAATTCTAAAGGAAAGTATCAGGACATCTGTCCTTGAACTGAATCTGAAGAGAAACTGGGTCATGCAGCAAGACAACAACTCTAAGTACACAAGTTGATCTACAGTTAGCGGAAATGTTTAGTTGCAGTTATTGCTGCACAAGGGGGTCACACCAGAAACTGAAAGCAAAGGTTCACATACTTTTGCCACTCTCAGATATGTAATATTGGATCATTTTCCTCAATAAATAAATTACTAACTATAAAATTTTTGTCTCATTTCTTTAATTGGGTTCTTTTTTTAATCTACTTTTAGGACTTGTGTGAAAATCTGATGTTGTTTTAGGCTGTACTTAAAATATAGAAAATTCTAAAGGGTTCACAAACTTTCAAGCATCACTGTATGTAGGTGTGACTCACACCTCGAATATGTGACTGTCCAGGTTTTTCTCATTTTGTGTGCCCTCCTCCTCCTTTTGTCTTTCATGCCTAAAGAATGGCTTTGCTGTTATGAAAGAGGTAAAGTGAGTCCCAACACCAAGGTCTTGTGTGGAATTGAAATCCATTGTTGGTGAAAAGAATCAAGGTCTTAAGGTCAAAGTCTCTTCTGACTGAAGAGAAGTTCATACACTGCTTTTGTACTGTAACACAGGTATTAATAGGGTTATTTGACAATTCTGTTCATTAACCTGCCATTTTTTTTATTGCAGTGGTGAAAATGAGTGTGGAAGAGCTTCATCAGCTGAACTCACAGCTCCTGCTGCAGATTCAAGGTAAAGTTTAATAATATCTGATGAAGGCCAAATACATTCAAAACCTTTTGTAGGGTTTTGTATATATTAAGCCTTATTCTTTGTTCTGCAGTCTGTGTCCTGACAACCTTCTGTTCATATTACCCCTCTGCATATTTACACCTTTAGCTGATGCACTACACAGCTAATCATAACCAATTTTGGAAATAGATCATGTAGCATATGATCATATGGTCAGTTAGTTTATAGGCATAAAACACTTTAAATATCCAAAATCCTGTAGCACTTGTGATTGACAATCACAAATCGTTGTGATTGTCAATAAAGATGTAACTTTAACATACTGAATCTAGCTGACAATAAATGTTATCTTCTTTCCGTCAGTTTTTTTTTAAACATCTAAAAATCATTTGTGTGTTAGCCAGGGTTCCTCAAACCTGTTCTCATTCCCTGTAGCACTGCTTTAGTAGACAACTTGTCACTTTTTCTGAAATTTTTTTTTTTTTTTTGCACATCTTCCGTCACTCTTTTTGGCTATAACCTGCATCAGTCATCCAGTTCTAATGACGTGGTGACTAGCAGAACTCGGTGATATAGGAAGGTCTCTGATCATTCTGGAGCATTCTAGATTAGTTTGCTCACCCTCTCACACCACTACATAATGTGGTGTTCTGGCAGCTCGTTTTGATTGAGCTTGAAAAAATATGTTCTGAAAAGGTTATAATGGGCATGTCACGGACACAGTAAGATTGAAAATTTTGTATGCTTGGCTTAACAGAAATAATTTCAATGATCTGGTTGAGTGACATTTTCATTCAAAAGGTCAGATTAATTCTCGGACCACCCTCTCTGTCTCTCTTTCTCTCAGAGGTCTTTGAAGAGCTTTCTGTAGCTGTGCAGGAGAAGGACTCTTTGGCATCTCAGCTCCATGTCCGCCACATTGCCATTGAGCAGCTCTTTAAGAACTGTGCCAAACTCCCATGGCTTCAGATTGGCCGAGCGGGGGTCAAAGCCAGCAACCCCTCAGTGGAGTGAAGTGTAAGTTGTCCACAGAGGATTAAAGAGCACCCTCTAGTCTGGGGAGACGGGAATAAAGGTTACACTCGAGTCACATGCTTTTCACTCCCTGTGTGTACTCTTAAGTAGTTGGGGTTGATGTGTCTGTGTGTGTGTGTTCTTGCAGTACTTGAACAAGAGAAATCTTGAAAGAGGTTAACACAGGGAGTTTTGGACCTTCTGTAAGGTGGACCTGTGGTTACTATGCAGACTGAGGTCTCACTGAGGACCGACCATGGCCTCATCAATATTATTTTGAATAATATTCTTATTACTTTTATGTTATGTCTTTGACATTTGTATTTATTTGCTGTTAGTTAATATTATTATTCTTATAAATTAGTAACTTTTTTTGTATTAGAGAAGTTCATGCGTCAATAACTGTGCATGAAAGACCAGAGTTTGGGCTGATTGGCTCTGGTGTTACTGTGGTAATGGTTGCTTATTTAAGGAAGTGTTTCCTCTCTGATCTTTGCAGTGGGATTGTGGTTTCCAGTTATGAAACACTTTTCTCTGCAGTGTACCAGTGCAACACAATATAATGATGAGGGATGCAAATCTCAGGCTTCCACAGGATACTATACGATTCAGAAGGCAACAATTCAGTATTTGACAATACCACTGAATCTGCTACGATATGATTTAGTAAGCTCCGATTGGTATATAAGCAACTTTGTTCAAAATCTGGGTAGGCCTGCTGTTAATTTGTGAATGATGATGATGCTGTATAGAGAAGGACTAATTTAAGTATCAAGAGTTATAGGCAGATGACCTTGCTAAGACATTGTTTGTCTGTTCTTATGATTGTTGCTTGGTTTCATTTCAGTCAACGCTTTTTAAATCAATGCATCAATCCAAATCAACCGATCATTACACCCTTAATATAGATTTAACCCAGTTTTGGTATACTACATGGAAGCTGGTCAGGGTTTGCTCTTTTGGCTTGTTTTGAGATTGCAGTATACACTTTTATTTATTTATTTTATTTTATTTTTTGGTGTGAGTCTTATATTTTCTTATATAAAGTCCCACTCACCCCCAGCAAGCCATTTCATGTTCTTCCTACAGTGCTGTGAAAAAGTATTTGTTTTTGTGTATATCTCATACTAAATAGTTTTATCTCTTTAAACGAAATACAACATAAAACAATGGCAACCTGAATAAACACACAATACAGTTTTTAGTTTTTTTTTATTGAAGCGAAAAAAGTTATCCAACACCTATACAATAGCTGCAACCAAATGCTTCCAATAACTGGCAATGCTTTCACTTTCTTCTAGGACTAGGACTTACTCCTATGCTTTAGATCATTGTCTTGCTGCATAATCCAGTTACAACTTGGGGACTGAAGACCAGACATTCTCCTTTAAAAAAATAAGTACACCCCATGGAAATTGTTGCTTTTTTTTTTTTTTAAACATATTTGGACAAGCAAACATTTGACCATCTTTGAAACAGTGCCTATTAATGAAGTTGATATACTTGAACAAAACCATGAAGAAAATTAACTTTTTCAATCATTTATTCAATGGAAATATCAATAGATGTGATATTCTAGTATTCTAGTATTGCCCCCTTTAGCAGAAATAACTTCTTGTAGACATTTTGCATATTTGTCCACCAGACTTGCTGGAATTTGTGACCACTCTTCTATGCAATATTCTTTCAGTTGCAAGATGTTTGAGGATTTTCTTGCGTGTACTGCCAGTTTCAAATCCCCCCACAACATTTCAATGGGATTCAAATTTGAGCTTTGACTAGGCCATTCCATAACCCTCCATTTCTTCTTTTTGAGCCTTGGTGGATTTGCTAGTGTGCGTAGGATCATTGTCCTGCTGAAATGTCCACTTTTAGTTCAACTTCAACTTTCAGACAGATGGCTTCACATTATCTTCAAGCACCCAACTGTTATGATGCAGAATTCATAGTTGAATCAATGAATGCAAGCTGTCCAGTCCCTGAGGCAGCAAAGCAACCCCAAACCATAACATTTTCACCACCATGCTTGATCGTAGGTATGATGTTCTTTTTGTGGAATTCTGTGGTTGGTTTACGCCAGATGTAACGGGACCCCTGTCTTCCAAACTGTTTCACTTTCAACTCATCAATCCACAGAACATTCTCTCAAAGGTTTTGAGGATCATCAAGGTGTGTTTTGGCAAAATTCAGATGAGCCTTAATAATGTTCTGGGTTAGCAGTGGTTTTCACCTCACCACTCTTCCATGGATGCCATTTTTCTCAGTGTCTATCTGATAGTGGAGTCATCATTTCTAGGATTTCTTTCAGTTTTGGCATAGTGTGTTACTGGGTAAGACCTTTTAACAAGCTTCATGCTGTTGAAAAAGTTCTATTTAAGCGTTGATTTGATTGAACAGGGTTTACAGTAATCAGGCCTGGCTGTGTCTAGTCCAGCTAAACCACATTATCAATGTAGTTTCATAGATTCGGGGAATTAGTACTACAGGGCAAATACATTTTCACACAGGCCCAGTTGGTATTGGATAACTTTTGCTTCAATAAATAACATTATCATTTAAAAACTGTATTTTGTGTTTACCATTGTTGCCTTTGTTTTATCTTAGATTTTGTTTTAATTTCTGAAACAATTTAGTATATGAGACACAAAAACAGAAGAAATCTGGATGGGAGCAAATACTTTTTCACAGCACTATACTGTATGCAAGTTAGGATACCATTGGTCATCAAATAATCAAATATTTCGGTATCTTTATGATTACTTGGGGATGTTAATAGGGATTTTATGCACCTTAAATAGTCGAACCAAAGTCTGTTGCCAAAAGGTAACATAATTCAGTGTTTATATTTTTAAGTATTGTTGCATGAATAAAAGGAAATTTATGCACATTATTTAATATTTAATTGCCTTGAAATAACGTTGTTTACTTGATCCATGTTCAAATATTTCAATTCATCAATTTCCAAATTTTGAACTTAGCCTCTCATGTTTATTTATTTAGACCCTTATTGTACAATTTTTTATTTCTCCAAGCTTGCTTTGTTTATTCTTGTGTAAAATCTTGAGGTGAAGGTGCCATCTGTTGGTTTTCCAGAAAATCTGTTCCCAATAGATAAAATTACTGCAGCCTACTGACAGACACTGAACTTTAATTCAATCTAGCTGTTCAAATGTATCATTTTAAATGTTTAAAAGGTTTTGTTTAGAGAAAAATTCTTCTCTTTGTAAGAGACTTACTTTACTTGACCCATCTGTGGGTTGTATGAAAAATGTTGTGCATGTTTGGTGCTTGATTTGCTGTACAAAGTTGAACTGTGATTCTCATCAGCATTGACGTATGCATGTCAGTTCTGCTTTTACATGTATATATGTATGTGTGTGTGTGTGTGTGTGTGTATATGTGTGTGTATATATATATATATATATGTGTGTGTGTATGTATGTGTGTGTGTATGTATGTATATATGTATATATATATATATATATATATATATATATATATATATATATATATATATATATATATATATAAAAAGCTGTCGGATTTGCGTGTTGTTTTTTATAGTTCATTAGCATTTCTTAGGGTTTACAACCCATGTACTATTTCAGGATAATAACAACGGCTTGGCTCATTTTAGCAGACTGTGGCTTTTAGTTGAAGTTTGGGGGTACAGGGTTACATACAAACTGCTCACAAAACAAATTGTTCATCTTTGCAAAGCTCACGTAAAACGTAACCTAATGTTTTGGCATGTACACTCGTCACTCATTTCAGTTCAGCGTTTTTTATATATATATATATATATATATATATATATATATATATATATATATATATATATATATATATATTTAGAGGTTAGCTTTTTGTTTTGCTTTTTTTTTGTTTAGATTTATCTATCATTTTCATTGAAGTGTATTATGTGGTTTTGTGTTTGTTTTCCTCAACAGCTCATGCAATTATGTGTGATTGTGTGGTGGTCTGAGTAATAATTTGTATATTATTTTTAAAAACCAGTAAATACATATAAAAACTATTTTCTTAAACATACATTTGTCTTGTCTTGTCTTCAAATGTTCATAATTATTAAGCTGTATGGTGAATTGTCTCCTGCTTTGAGTTCTACCACTCTGTATTACATGTGGTGTGTCTCTTCATGCCCCAGGTTGCAGGCTTCTTTTTTTCATAGATTCACTCCCAGGGCTGGTGATGGATGGAGTGTGAGTAGGTGCTCTAACACGAGTGGCGCAATACAGTACTTTACGTATTACCTATAAGGGTACAGATCGATAAATAAAATCCATCAGCACATTAAAGAATTCCCTCATACATTAGACCTGGGTTTCCTAAACTTTTCCAGGGCAAGGCCCCCCATTAACATTTTACCCAGGCCCCCCTTTTGCAAGATGTCTTTAAAACACATTAAAAATACAGACTTCTGAATATATCCCCCTTTTTTTAATAATAATTACATCTTACATCTTTACATTACATTACATTACATTAGGAATTGATTGTGTGCGTGTGTGTGTGTGTGTGTGTGTGTGTGTGTGTGTGTGGTTGTCTGAGAGTGAGAATTTATTTTTCACACCAAATTGTTGAGGCCCCCCGGGTGCCCCCTGGCGGCCCCCACTTTGAAAAGCACTGCATTAGACGTCACATTTATCCATCCATCATTTTCTGTACCGCTTATCCTACACAGGGTTACAACCTAGAGCCTGTCCCAGAGGACTTGGGGCACGAGATGGGGGACACCCTGGAGGAGGTGCCATTCCATCGCAGGGAACAATCGCATACACATTCACAAGCCCATTCACATACCACGGACAACTTCGAAACGCCAATCAGCCTACAACAGATGTTTTTGGACTGGGGAAGAAAACCAGAGTACCTGGAGGAAACTCCACGCACACAGGGCAGAGGCAGGAATCGAACACCCAACCCAGGAGGTGCGACGCAAGCTTACTAACCACTAAGTCACCATGCCCCCGACATCTCATTTCTCATTTATCTAATCTTTTATTTGATAAATAGCTGAAAAAATATGTACACCCCATGGAAATTGTTGGGGTTTTTTTTGCATATTTGGACAAGCAAACATTTTATCCTCTTTGAAAGGTGATACACTATCAAATGACATAAAATTGACGTTTTGTAGTGATTTTCACTATTTTAAATTTACAAAAAACAGAACAGTCACATGTAAAAAAGTAAGTACACCCCTACCAGGTCCGCTGCTGGCCAAATGGGTGCCCTAAGCAGAATTGTATTGTTGTACCCTGCCTCCCTCCCTCCCAAATGTTACTGAAGGTTTAAAAAATAATAATAATAAACACCCACACACAACTACATTACTGGTCAGAATAGAACTTTAATAAAATATTTTTTTTAAAGAATTGTAATTATTAACAACTGTAGCTCTACAGCATAAAATATAAACTAAAATTAGACATTAAATAAAAACATTTGAAAAGAATAAATATTATAAAAAAATAAAACAATAGATTAAATCAAAAATAAACACTGACATATGTCTTCTGCTGGAGCATTCCAAATTTCAACATTTACAAAGGCACACTCCTGCTTTTCCTGGCAGCGAAGTCATCAACGACTTCATCATGTGATAATGTCTTTGCTAATTCAGAGTTGATGCTGATTATTGACAGACCACTGAAGTGCTCTTATGCCATACTTGAGTGCAAGAATGTTTTGATGAGCTTCATTTTAGAAAAACTTCACTCAGCAGAGGCAACAGTCACAGGGAGTGTCACTGCTGTGTGCAGAGCTGCAGAGCAATCCAAAGGTTTGTGTACGACTCTTGCAGGTGGCTGTCATGAAGAAATGCTAGCATCTCCAGAGCTGTTGTGAGTGGTGGCAACTGTGGAAGATTTAGGATTTCTTGAGCCGGCTCTTGACCATCAATATCAGAACCTGCTTCTCCAATTGTAGTCAGTGTCTTCTCCACAACAGTGCAGTGTTTCTGTAAAGTCTCTTTCAATATCCCTTGAACGTGGCTGAAATCAAGCAGCACTCCAAATCTCTCTTTGACCTGACTGAACACGCCAAATATCTCTTTGACCTGACTGAACACTCCAAATCTCTCTTTGACCTGACTGAACACTTCAAATCTCTCTTTGACCTGACTGAACACTTCAAATCTCTCTTTCACCTGACTGAACACTTCAAATCTCTCTTTCATCTGACTGAACATTTCAAATCACTGATGAAAGATGTTACCTCAAGCTTTTTGAGGGCATCACTGATGGGCTCATCTGCAGCCTCATAGGCAAAATGCTTTTTAGTGCTCCTTTTCTCTTTAAGCTCAGGCTCTATGTCTAGAACCTCACAGAGTTCCTTTGCAGTTGACTGAGCATCTGCAAATCCAATATTTCCAGAGAGAATGTTTTGCGCTCTCAATGAGTCGAACAGCAACATCCAGTTGCACTGAACTAGACTGAAGCATCTTGTTCACCTGGTTAATATTTGTTAAGATGTCAAACCATACAACAGTGCATATCAAAAACCTAAATGAAGCCACTTCTTTTGCCAGGGCCTGAGCCTCTACTTTGGCCACTGGATCATTCACAGTTTTTTTCGCCTCAATGAGAGTATTTCTGATCTCCTTCACTTGGTGTCTGACAGCTGTAATGCTTTGCAGTCTGCTTTCCCATCTTACATCATTACAAGACTTCAATGTGAGATGGACATGCTTTAACAAGATGTTCCATCGCTGTGTAGCTCCTGAAAAGAATGTGAAGAGAAACTCTCATAATAAAAGTAGCCAACAGCATCCTTAGATTAATTGAATGTGCACCACAAGGTACAAACAAAGCTCTTGGGTTTTGCTTTAGCAGTCTCAATAATAATTGGGTCAAATAAAGTATGAAAAGCAAGTCATTTTATGGTTTTATTGAACAACACTGTTAAAATACATTATGTAATATACATAATATAAAACAATCAACTTATGTTCATTATGTATTGTATCAGATGCCTGCAGAGGGCGACAACGGCCTAAGATTGTTTTTGTTACACTTTACAGCTCAAATCCTTGTTTAATATTGACCAAACATTTCATTCAGTGTCCACTTAATCTTTAATATTTGGCCAGATCTTTGCGATAGAAATACTACAGTCACTGTAATTTCTTGAACAAAACATGTGGACATCAAAACATGCAAACTCAGAGCGAGTAATCAGTAAAGTCCACCAAGATGCCTTGGTGGTGGTCAAATTATTAACGGTGTTAATAATAATAATTCATTACATTTATATATAAGTTTTTTCCTAGAAACTCAAACTCAAAGTTCTTTACATAGTATGAGGGAGGGAATCTCATCAACCACCACTAGTGACGGCAGCCATAGTGCACCAGAAGGCCCACCACACCCCAGTTATTAGTGGAGAGGAGAGAGTGATGATTACTGGAGATTGTTAGGGGGCCATGATGGATAAGGGCCAGTGGGGGAATTTCACCAGGACACCAGGGTTACACCCCTACTCTTTACGAGAAGTGTAAAGAGGGATTTTTAGTAACCACAGAGAATCAGGACATCAGTTTAACATCTCATCTGAAAGACGGTGAAGTTTTCACAGTATAGTGTCCCTGTCATTAGGACCCACACAGGGTGAGCGGCCCCTGCTGGCCTCACTAATACTAACACTTCAAGGAGTAACCTTAGCGTTCCCCAGGAGTTCTCCCATCCAGGCTCAACCCTGCTTAACTTCAGTGGGAAACCAGGCGAGAACTGCAGGATGATATGGCTCTGGCTGTTTAATTGATCTCAACCATTAATGTCAATAGACAAAAATGTAACGTTTCACAGGTTTGTGAACATTCCTGAAAATGAGACACGGGATTGATCTTGGGCTTTTTTTCTTTTTCTTTTCTTAGCGGATGCCATAAAATGCATTTTTAAATATTTCTGTATTATTTATATTTGCGTAAATTTCGTTTATGTTAATATTATTATAGAATGAAAGGTTTTTTTTGAGCAACAGAGATGGTGTCACCCCCCCATCCCTTTTCAGAAAAAAGGTTGTGGATGCTTATAAGTCTGGCAATGGATTTAAAAAGATCTCCAAATTATTTGAAATACATCATTCCACTGTTAGGAAAATAATCTACAAATGGCGCAGATTTCAAAAGACTGCCAATTTGTCCAGGACTGGCTGTCCCAGCAAATTCAGCTCAAGACCAGACCATCTGATGCAAAATGAAGTCTCCAAGAACCCTAAAATTTCATCACAGGATCTGCTAGTAAGTTTGCAACTGTTGGTGTCAAAGTGCATTCATCTACAATCAGAAAGAGACTGCACAAATTTGGCCTGCATGGGAGGCGTGCCAGGAAAAAGCCTTTGCAAGACTACAGTTTGCCAATGAGCATATGTTATGGTTTGGGGTTGCTTCACTGCCTCAGGGACTGGACAGTTTGCATTCATTGATTTCAACTATGAATTCTGCATCATAACAAAGAGTACTTAAAGATAATGTGAAGTCATCTGTCTGAAGGTTGAAGTTGAACCGAAAGTGGACCTTTCAGCAAGATAATGATCCCAAGTGCACTAGCAAATCCAGCAAGGAATGGCTCGAAAAAAAGAAGAAAACCCTCAAACATCTTGCAACTGAAAGAATATTGCATGGAAAAGTGGTAAAAAAAATTCCACCAAGCCGATGTCAGAAACTGGTGGACAATTATGCAAAGCACCTACAAGAAGTTGTTTCTGTTAAACTGTACTACTAATACTAGCTTCTGAGGCCAAGAGTGTACTTACTTTTTCCACAGAAGAATATCGCATCTATTGATATTTCTGTTGAATAAGTGATTTTAAAAAAGCTAATTTTCTTTGTGGTTTTGTTCAAGTATATCAGCTGTTTCAAAGATGGTCAAATGTTTGCTTGTCGAAATATGTAAAAAAAAAAAAAAAAAAAAGCCATTTCCATGCGGTGTACTTATTTATTTATTTATTTTCCACATGACTGTAGCTTTATCTCTAAATTATATAATTTTGGTTTCCATACACTACACAAAACAAAAATAATATAAATATTCCGTCTCTTGTTTATGTCACACAAGAAACCATGACCATTCTTTCTCACCTTTTAATTTTTTTTTTTTTTTTTGACAACCAGCAACGTGTTGCCAAAATGCACCAGAGCCCTGTTGATATCTACCCGAACATAACTTACAGTTAATTTGGGGATGCTGTCAGATGGAAAGCTTTGACTAAGACAGTGGTTCTGAAGCTAGACAGGAAAAACCTCCAGGGTTTGTAGCCTTGTTCATCTACTAAGTCAGTGTTTTTCAAAGTGGGGGCCGCCAGGGGGCGCCCGGGGAGCCTCAACAATTTGGTGTGAAAAATAAATTCTCACTCTCAGATAACCACACACACACACAATCAATTCCTAATGTAATGTAAAGATGTAAGATGTAAGTATTAATAAAAAAGGGGGATATATTCAGAAGTCTGTATTTTTAATGTGTTTTAAAGACATCTTGCAAAAGGGGGGCCTCGGTCAAATGTTAATTCCATCTGGGGGGCCTTGCCCTGGAAAAGTTTGGGAACCCCTGTACTAAGTGACTCAGAAATATCCTTTTCAGCTCCACGGTGTTGCATTCAGATCTTTCCACATGAGGATAACTTTCACATCCATGAAGCACAGTGACAGAGCAGGTAGTGTACACTTCAGCTTTTGTATTAAACAAACATAAAAATAATCAAAAGGTTTCTTTTTGAAGGTTAGGGTTAGCCTTAGCTGTAAATATAGGATTAATGAGCTGCATAAATAATAATGACGTCAATAGAAGATCTTCACAAAGATACTAAGTCAAGCGTGTGTTATCGACTAGATTTGAAATAAACATTTGGAAAGGTGCCCTAAAAATAAAACGTACAAGTATTAGCAATACATATCCCCAATTCTTTTGCTAAACAAATTTAATTTCTGATCTTTCTTTGGCTCTAAACAGCCCAACTTTATCACAGACGCTGAACCTGGGACGAGAGCTTCCGTATTCTCAGGTCCGTATTAATTAAACCCCTGATATAAATGGAGAATTTAGACTGTTATTGGGAGGAACTCAGAAAACAGGGAAGTGTGTGTGGGATTCTGAAGGACGGAAATCCGAACATGAGGAATTTTGTAGGGAAGAATGAGAAAACTCGGGACTAAACCCACACTGCTTCTCTCAGCAGGTTCACCACGATTGAATCCCAAATACTACTGGACTTGTAGTGAACTATAGGATGGCTTCTACAGTACAGTATAAGCCGCTATGTCACACCCTATGTAGTGCACTTAATGTATTATACATTCGCGATTCCTCCTGCCCTCAGAAGGGGCCTTGGCTCCGCCCACTCCACTCACCGGAAGTTTGGATTTTGTTGTTACACTGGAAGAAAATGGCTGCTATGAGTTTTTTACATTGAAGGCACTGGAAGAATCGTTTTGCTCGTTGCTTTGCCTTTCCGCGCTGGGAACATGCGCCTTGTTTGGCAAGTCCATTTTCTTCTTTGTCCTAATGTATATACTTTGTGCAGCGCTCTCCTCGCTTGCGGTGCTCCGTTTAACTTTTGCAGCTTTCTTGAAGCCAGGCTAACGGAGCAGCTAGCAAAGGAGGCGCTAACTCTGGTCCTTTAGCGAGTTAGCACTGTTAGCTAACCTCAGAGCGAGCAGAGGAGTTCGTTTATGGCCACATGATCTCCTAATTATCCAACTGGAAATGTGTGTGTACAGATTTGACTCTCAACATGCGGGTGTGTTGTTGTTATTGTTGTTGGGTTTTTTTTTTTGCGCGTGCTGTAGCAAAGGGTTCATTCCCTCTCTCTGTAAGTTCATCTGCCCACTAGACTGTTAGTTCTGTGCTTGGGTAAGAGGTTTAGCTGTGCTGCTAATATAATGAGCTATTTTCTTTCTCCTCATGTTACTCGTGTTGCAGTGGATGGTTCGAGAAAACACTGATTTAAACAGCAAGTCCATCGGGCGAACACGTTAATCAAGCTGAAAATGCGTTTCTGTGCCCAGGGTTTGAATGGACTGTCAATGGACGTGCCAGTTTTGGGGTAAGGACAGCATCGCCTCCTGTCACACACAAACTGGTGGTGGACCACAATGGTAAGCAGTGTTTTCTCTCTTCCAAGAGCCTTCACCTCTTTCTCACTTGACTAGAGCAGGCATGACTGTGCAGCTGAAAGTTTGATCTCTTTTGCAGCAACAAGACCTAGAATATGCATTGGACCGGGCTGAGGTATATGAATACCTGTGTCGTGATTTTGTTTGTTTGTTTGTTTACTCAAGCGGGTGGAGAGAAGGTGTTTCTGCCTGAGTCGCATGTCATGAGTGTTTTGGTTTTTTTTTTTGTGCAGTACATTGTTGAAAGTGCTCGTCAGCGACCAGCTAGAAGGAGAGTGTCTTCCAGCGGGAGGAAATCCTTGTACCAAAAACTTTACGAATTGTACATGGAGGAGTGTGAAAAAGAGCCAGAGTTAAAGGTAATACTCGCACGCCCAGTTTATTGATGTACTTCGTTTACATAGCACTTAAAACGTAAAGATAAACCAGTGGAACTTTTAGGAATGGATTTTTGGTTTGTGGACGCTTGACTGTTACACCCATGTGTGCTTTTTGAGCGTCCGCTTTTGCTGTTATAATGTTAAGGCTTTCCACCAGGTTTTGGAGCATGGTTGTGGGGATTTGTGGGTTCAGTCACAAGAGCTTTAGTGAGTTCAGGCAGTGATGTTGGGTGAGGAGGCCCAGGGTGTGTTCAGTGTTTCAGTTCATCTTAAAGGCTAAAGTCGAGGTTGAGGTCAGGGCTCTCTGTGCAGGACACTCGAGTTCTTCCAAACTAATCTTGGCAAACCTTGTAAATGGTCTACACTTATATAGCGCTTTTTTAAGCTTAGCGGTGTTTCAAAGCACTTTACACAGTGTCCCATTCACCCATTCTCTCTCTCACACACACACACACTCGCACACCAATGGTAGCAGAGCTGCCATGTACAGCGCTAGCTTGCCATCGGTAGCAACTTGGGGTTCAGTGTCTTTCCCAAGGACACGTCGGCATGTGGAGACATGTGGGCTGGGAATCGAACCGCCAACCTTACGATTAGTGGACAACCATTGTCTTTATGGAGGTCGGTTTCATCCCTAGTACCAGCTGTGTCACAACAATATTAATGCTGATTCGTGTTATCTCCACAGAACCTTAGACGAAATGTGAATCTACTAGAGAAGTTGGTCTCACAGGAGTCACTGTCATGCCTGGTGGTCAATCTGTACCCTGGAAATGAAGGATACTCCCTCATGCTCCGAGGCAAAAATGGATCTGGTGGGCATTTTCATTTTTCATATTTGCTCATCATTGTGATGTAATGTGTATGGCAGGTTTTTACTACTACAGATCTACTGTAGACACAAGCAGCATTTTTATTTTATATAATAACTATTTTTGTAATCAGATTTGTAATTTTTTTTTTTGTAATCAGATTCAGAGACCATTCGGCTTCCGTACGAAGAAGCGGAGTTACTTGACTACTTGGATGCTGAGGAGCTGCCACCTATTCTTGTGGACCTTTTAGAAAAATCGCAAGTAAGATACAGCAATACTGCTTTTTTAAAAAAAATATATTTATATTATATTCACACACTGTCTTCTTTTTGATATGCTTTTTGAGATTTGTTTCCCTAAGCAGAAAGTCACATACAGTGGTGCTTGAAAGTTTGTGAAAACTTTAGAATTGTCTATATTTCTGTATAAATGTGACCTAAAACATCAGATTTCTGAATAGCCCTTAAAGTAGATAAAGAGACCCCAATTATTCAAATGAGACAAAATATTATATTTGGTAAGTTATTTATTGAGGAACATGATCCAAATTTACATATCTGTGAGTGGCAAAAGTATGTGAACCTTTGCTTTTAGTATCCGGTGCAACCCCCTTGTGCAGCAATAACTGCATCTAAACGTTTCTGGTAACTGTTGATCAGTCCTGCGTAGGCTTGCTGCAATAGCCGGTGTTACAAGGTGTTCGGGCCGCACACTGAATACATCACTTGCCCATCACGGCATTGCCCCCCACTGTCGTTTTGCCTTTTTATAATAATAAAAATCATTTAGTTCATTAGGCATGAGCCAAATGAGTCAGAGTTGTAGCACAGATCAGCAGGTGTCAGATTTAGCACGAGTGAGGTGAGCTGACTGACAACACGATGGCAGACGATTTGGTTTCAAAAGTTCTATGTTTAGTATAAGCGAGTGTACTGTTTTGTTGTTATGTTTTTCAGTAAGAATAATAATGAACGCATTATTCAAGCAACTGCCGACCATGAATTGCTACTAATTCGAAAGTGAAATGGGCATTCATTAGCGAGGGGGAAAAATAGGGCGCTCACTCACACCTGATTGTCATCCCATTGATTGCAAAAACCTGACTCTAATTTCCCATTCAGATTAAACTGCTAATACTAGATGTTCACATACTTTTGCCACTCACAGAGATGTAATATTGGATCATTTTCCTCAATAAATAAATGATCAAGTGTAATATTTTTGTCTCATTTGTTAAATTGGGTTCTTTTTGTCTACTTTTAGGACTTGTGTGAAAATCTGATGATGTTTTAGGTCACATTTATTCATATATATATATATATATATATATATATATATATATATATATATATATATATGTATATGTAAATTCTAAAGGGATCACAAACTTTCAAGCACCACTGCAATCTTCACAGTTTCTGATATTACTGCATTTTTAGCAAGTTGCAACAACTAAAATAGCACCAGTAGTGGTGGACAAATTGTTAGCAGATTGTGTACAAATAGCTTGGATATCAGTTTTTCACTCATTTGTACAAGCAGGTACAGTAGGCTTTTGGTATAATGGGCACTAACATATTTTATTTCATTTGCCTGACAGCTAAACAAAAAAAAAAAAAAGCGCAGCTCCTTATTGTCTTTTTTGCAACGAAAAAAATTGTAATTGATTGGTTTGTTTAAATGAAACATACTCATTCATATTCATTCGTATATTTATTTGTGGCACAAAGCATCTTGATGCTGTGGCACAAGCTCGTCATTTTGAAATTCCACCACCTGCGGTACTGCCTGTTAAACATTCTGCCATTCAGTGCTGTGATTATTCACTATTGCTTCTGATTTCAGTGAAAGTTAATGAGTATTATACCTAAACACTTTTTTTTTTTTTTTAGGTCAACATATTTCACTGTGGCTGTGTCATCACAGAGGTTCGAGATTACAGACAGTCAGGGAACACCAAGATGCCGTCTTATCAGAGCCGCCATGTACTGCTGAGACCCACTATGCAGGTGAGCATTACGAAAATATCCTCAGTGTAACATTATGCACGAGATAAATCGGCACTGATTTAAAACCCAGGACCTTTTTCTTTTATTCTTATATTTTATTGCTGAACTACAAAAGGCCTTGTTAGAAATGTATAAGACTGTAAGAGGTGTAAATGTAAATGTTTTTGGACCTCTCCTCTTTATTTTTATATCAGACCCTGATCTGTGATGTCCATGCCATGACCAGCGATCACCACAAGTGGACGCAGGTAAAAAATCAGATCAAATGACCAGTGGGTCTCTGTGCTCTTATTAGAACAAGAGGATTGAATAATATATTCACGGTTATAACTTCTTGATATGTCCATAAACCATTTTCATGGATTTTGGGATATCACATTCATTAAGGACAGCGATCAGTTGTTTTAAAAATGCTTAAAACATTTAGCCACAGTGATGTAGTAATAGTGTCCCTGTCCAAATGAAGTCACAATTTTATCTAGACGTCCTCCTGTCTCCTGGGATTGATTTGAATATACAGATTGAATGACATGACTGGGCTTGAGGAACTGTGGCTTGAGCACAACGCTGTGTAACAGTTGTAGGAATCTTTGAATGATCCAAAAATAAAATGGCTTTTGTGGTTTTATTTGATGAACAGGCCCAGCAAAAACAAAACAAAAAACAACAACAACTCTTAAACAGATTTAACATTTGCCATGAGACTTTCTCTCAGTTTGAAACGCTGTTCTCATTTACCTTTTACTTCATTTAGTTTTTACTCTGTCTGTTTTGCGCTCATGTTTCATCCATTAGGTGACATTGAAGATGGCCTTGGTCAAAATGGACTGATAAATGTTATCTCATTGACTACACTGCCTATGACTGATACTCCTAGGTATCAGATGCTCTTATTATAGGCATGTATAGAAAAGGCGCATATTGCCAGAGTATATCTGAATATCCGGAACAGTGAATTTCTAAATCTTGTATCTTATTCTGTAAATATGCTCTACTTGGAAATAATGTTGTGGTGACCACATGTATAACAGTAAAGCCTAACATTAACGGTTCAACGAGTTCAGAGTGCCTTATTACGGTGCGCTATCATACAATCTAGCTGGTGTTCTGTGATCTGGTTGAAGGCTGTCGTGCAATTCTAGATTTACAGGGAAATTAAACATTGATCTCTGAGGGCTCCGATGTGTGTGTTTTCAGGACGATAAACTGCAGCTGGAGAGCCAGTTGATCCTGGCCACAGCGGAGCCTCTGTGCCTGGACCCTTCAATCACTGTCACATGCACTGCCAACCGGCTGCTATACAACAAGCAGAAGATGAACACGCGCGCCATGAAACGGTGACTTATGCGCTTATTCTGAACGTATTAACGATGTGTGCTCCTTTGAGCGCAGGTTTATGTGTGTTAGAATGGTGGGCAATTGATCACATCCTTTAATTTAAATTATTTGACTGTGCATCTTCGCCTGTGTATATTTATAAGCACATGTTTAATTATGGTTGTTGTTGTTTTGTGAGGCATTGGTGGAACACTTTACATAGCTGTCTGAGAGTGTTGTTTGTGTCAGTGGGAGGAGTGTAATGGATAAGAGCTCAAGGTGTTAGGAATGTGTGTGTATGTGTGTGTGTGTGTGTGTGCGGTTTTGCCATGTCTTCTGCATGTGTGCTGATGTTTATGAAAGATGTACAATAGTCCAGTTTTGTGCAACATTAAGAGATACTTGCTTCTTTTTTTTTGTTTTTTTTTGTTAAGACCAGAAATATTTTCCTGAAATCTGTTTTCTTGACTGTGGTTAAGTTATACACCTGGTTTGGGCTTCTGAGAGCTATCCAGAATGAACTTGAGAAAGCTCTGAAAACAGACTTTAGTGCTAGGAACAGAATACAGTCGGCAGTTTTACACACAGAGATATAAATGAACCCAAGATGTATTTAAATTACACAGATAACAGTGTTATACAGTACTCAAGCTACTTTAGGAGACACATGTTAGCCTTGTTATGCAGTGTGCCTCTCCAAAGCACATTTGTCAGTACGTTCAGCTAATATGTTTGTGCAAAATAGTGATTTCTGATGCAGCTACCATCGTTTCTATAAAACTGAGATACATGTGAGTAAAAGAGTGAATGTGTGTTGTTAAAGGCTTACCGGAATCCAGTCTAGATTACAATATGCATAAAACAAGATGTAAACAGTGTTTTATACATTTAAGAGGTAGTAACAATGTTTCTCCTTTAAAGACATCGTAGGTGTTCATGGGATACATTTACATGCTGGGATACATTTACGTTTACAGTTGCAGTTGGGTTGTGACAGGATGCAGTTGAGGGTTAAGGGTCGTGCCTGAACACCCAGTAGTTAGGGATTTGAACTCGCAGCCTTTTGATCGGGAGCCCCTGCGTCGCCCCTGTCTGCAAAGTGTCAGTGAAGGGTTACGTATTGTAAAACTCATTTAACGTTTAACAGCTCCTCTTATTAGGCTCTAGTTGCTAGTGTTGCTTTTGTTTTGTGCTGCAGGTATTTTAAGAGGTACTCACGAGCAGCGCTGAACCGGCAGCAGGAGCTGGCCAACCTTCCCACGCCTCCTCAGCTTCGCCTGCTGGACTACCTGCACAAGAGGAAAGAGAGGAAACCTCTGCCGGTTGTGGACCTTAAGATCTCTAAGGCTGGGAATGTGAGAGTTGGCTTACCCCTATTAATGTCGAAATGTGTTTGAGAAACTATATTATTAAGCTCTTTGTGTAATCCGGCACATGAGAGTGAGATTTTTAAAAAAGCTTTTGTGCTCCTCCTACAGTGTGTAGACATGTGGAAACAAAATAGCTGCCAGCTAACTACTCCAGCAGAGATTGATGTGAGTTCTCACACACACATACACACACACACACACCTACTTGTTTGAGCCGGTTCACTTCTTCCTCATGTGAGATTAGTTGGTATATAAGAATAATAAAAAAAATGTGTCTTCTATGAGTGTTCTGTCTCTTTTTACAATAACACTGAGCTAGTATTTGAACAGAGTAAATGAGTAAAGTTTTGGCTTCTCCTTGTGCTGTAGGTGGAGAAGTATGCTGTAGTGGAGAAGTCAATCAAATTAGAGGATTCTCAACCGCCGCAGGTTTGGCCTGCACAGGTAATCTATTACTCTTAACTTTATTTTAGAAATCTATTTGGAGGTTTGGTTTATTCTTGCACTATACGTAAGTTCAACGTAAAGGTTGTTGAATGTAGCATTTTGGCCTTTTTCTTCATGCAGGACATAAAAGATGACTACGTGTTTGAGTGTGAAGTGGGTGGCCAGCCTCAGAGGACAAAGGTCACTATCTTTCAGTCTATGGGTGACCCGCTGGTATACGGAAAAATCTACAGCAGCAGTGACCCAAAAGTAGACGAGGATGTGTCTGACCTGCACCTCATTCACCCACCGTAGGGAACATTTTCGAGTTTTGAAATGAACAATAGTCGAACAATAGATTATCTGCTACTGTTTCGGCTGATGTACTGGGTGGTATGTTGCTCTGCTCATGTTTTACTTCCTTTTCCTTCATCCTTAACAGATTCCTCCTAGGTTCGAAGGTAGACGCTGATCGGTGAGTACAGCAGATGTATTTGTGTTTTATTGTAGAGATAATGTTATTCTTTTGTATTGTATTGTGATGCATGATGCCTTGTTGTATTATTCTTTTATCGCATATCCGTGGTAAATGAACAGCTGGTACATATTTTCACCTGCTTCTATGTCCTATACATTGTTATCATCTATATGAACTTCCTGTCGGTGTATTTGGTAGTTGAGCGCTGTGCTTAAACTGTACTTCTCTGTTCGTCAGGTTTTTGTGTCAGTACAAGGATGTTTATGAGACCGATCTAAAGTGTGAGGTGAAGATATTGCACAGCTCCGGCAACATGGGAGCCCAAAGCCAGCTCTCTCCGACAAGGGAGACAGAGGTGAGACATGGAGACAACAGCTATTGTGCTATTTAGTATGGCTGGCTGTCGTGATTACTCAATTTATATAATGTATTTTCTCAGTGAAAATTTCCCATAATCAAATATTCAGCAAAAGATGTTCCAGAAAGTGGT